>NC_083467.1:4182500-4340000 GCF_030014155.1 Tachysurus vachellii
CACCTGTTTAACCACTTCATCTTGGTCTCCAATAAGCTATCAATTTTCCCTTTTATTTGGTCGAAATGAAAGCCAGAAGCCACACTGGCTCTTTGTGGATAAGATTGAGGACACCTGATTTAGAGACGGTTGTGTGTAAAAATCCCAGGAGATCAGCAGTTTCTGAAATAATCACACCAGCCTGCCTGCCAACACCGAGTCACTGAGATCACATGTTTTCCCTCATTCTGATGTTTGATGTGGACATTAACTAAAGCTTTTGATTTGTATCTGCGGGATTGCGTGCACTATATTGCTGGCATACGATTGGCTCATTAGATAACAGAATGCATGAGCAGGTGTACAGGTGTTACAATATTGCGCTCATACAACCATGAATTGACTAATTTATCTAAGTGTATTGTGTCATTATGTGTTATTTGTGCAGCAATTACACTGGCAAACATTAGCCTGTTTTAGCCTAACACTCATGTTAAAAACATGACATTTAAAGACAGCAAAAAATGCATCCAAATCCGATGATGGTGATCATGATGAATGTTAGCCAAGGACAAATTTGGAATAGGTTTAGTTATTTGTTTCCTAAGATCAAGCTTCTAATCCGAGCCATTCCTAAAGGCACCCAGATTAGAGACGGATAATTCAGTGAGCGCAAAACATTACTTCTTTGCTGTTTTATTGCTAACACCATGTTTTTGTAGATTAAATCAAAAGAGCTCTTAGGCTGAGCTCATAGACAGGCAACAATGGCTTATGTTACATGTTTACATTACATAAAACTGTGCATTTTGTTGTAAAATAAGACATTTTTTGATAAATCAGGACAGGTTAAATTTGCTACAGAAACATGTAATTTAATTAAAATTCAATGTCTTATCAGAGTTCATATTTAGGCGTTTTCTTCCCCGCATGCTTCAAATGTAATGCAAGCTTTTCACACTCTTCGTACTCTAGCTCCTAAAGATTAAACGTCGCCTTTAAACATAGCCACTCCGGACTCCGTTTACCAGACTGCACACTCAATTCTTTTATTTATTTATTTTTTTTTGTCAGTCACTTCATTTTCTCTTTAGCTCGATTTGTTTATTTCCACAGCAACGTTTCAACTCATACCAAAATATGTTTCCACAAGTCACATGTGAGTAAAGGATCCTCTTATTGGTCAGGGTATGCCAGGTCGCTGTTCACACTCATTCATCAAGATGGACAGTCAGAAGCTCTACAAGCTTATTGCTTAACTTTTTGAAATGCTAGCTAATCAACCACACCACATAAGGTAGGTAATACAATTTCCATTATGCATTGATATACAATTTGGTTTATTGTTATGTTATATTTTCCTTTCCTTCCTCAGATATCATGTCTGACGGACATATCAACGTGGATGATGGCTCATCAGCTGCAACTCACCCCCAGCGAAACTGAACTGCTGGTCATTCATCCCAGGTGATTCAGCCCCAGCTCAGGATCGCCACCTTGGGGTAACCACGGACAATCAACTGTCCTTTTCTCACATGTTGCTAATATGACATGCATACAGCATCAGCGTGTCATAAAACATCATAAGCATTCGGCCACTTTTATCCACACAGGCTGCTCAGGTACGGCATTCACTAAATTCCAGGGGTTTTGTTACCATGACGTAAAGTGGGCGTGTTTCTGGAGGTCTTGGAAAAACGCCCTCTTTCAAAAAAATATGAAGGACATGGATAATGAAGGACAAAACCATCATACAGGTAGATTTTATCTATTATGCTTTATTATCTTACAGTTAAGCTGTTTTCGAAAACAAATAAACAACCAAAAACTATGGTTAGGGTTAGGGTTAGGGTTAGATTATCAAATAGGCCACGCCTACCCGATGACGCAATATCTGTCTCACTGTTCGGAAATCCCTGGAAATAAGTGCATTCGACTCAGGTACTTGTTCGGTCTCTTGTGATTTCAAGACACTGCAACTCACTGCTTACAGGTCTACCCCTGAATGCCATTTGTCCTCTGCAAATGATCCAAAATGCAGCTGCACGACTTGTTTCATCCTGCCTCACACACCACCCCACTGCTGCGTTCCCTCCACTTGCTTCCGGTGGCTGCACACATCAGATTCAAAACACTGATGTTTGCCTTCAAAGCAAAAAAAGGACCAACTCCCTTTTACCTCAAAGCTCTTGTCACTCCTCGCACTGCAGCTCGCTCCTTCGATCCACTAGCGCTGCTTGACTGGACCCGCCACCTCTCAGGGTAAGAGGTAGGTATAAAGAAAGACTCTTTTCTGTTCTGGCACCGAAGTAGCGGAATGAACTTTCCCTAGATGTCTGAACAGCTGTGTCACTGGCTTTCTTCAAACGACGGGTAACGACCTACCTCTTCGTGAAACACTTAAAGTAGAGTTAATTGTTTTGGTATGGATGCGGGTGTGATTGCAGCGTTCACATATAACTAGATGAACAGAAAAAAAGGAAAAAAAAAACACGTCAGGTTCCAAAACAGACACTCCAAAACATTCAGGTGTGAAAACTCCCTCACACTGACAGAAATCATGAAGCATACGCTGAGCTTACTCTGGGTTTCTGCTGTTAGCAAGCTTTTGTTCATTGATTTTTTTTTTCTGGAGCATATTGCAACTTACTCTTGCATCCCCAGTCCATGCTGACCTACGCCTGTAATTTTTTATTTAGGATGTTGTTTCTGCCTGCCGATTTGGGTCTTGTTCTATATTGTGTTATTAAAACCTGCATTACCTTAACTACATCTGGCTCCATTCCTTTAATCTGGCAGGAATAACATGCAAAACCTTTATTGTTAGTCTAGTATGGTACAGTATGGTACTGTATGGTGTGTAATGTAATGATATCGACTGTAATGTAATGTGATGATATGTAATGCTATGTAATTGTATGTAATGTAATATTATGCTAGGACAAGAGAAGAGTCAAGAAGCTTTTTAAATATATACGTAGCTGATTCAGTACATAGTGACATGAACCAATGTCTCTCCAGGACCATGGTGCTATATAAAAAACACAGAGCTAAAGACTATAAGTAAGTTGTCCTAGCCACATGAAGTGCATAGTGTGCAACTTTGAGCAAACAATACGAGACAAAAGACAGTGCAGACAGACAATTTAATATGCCACAGGACATAAAATAGCACCAACTATTGTACAGGCTTGACCTTGACCAAAATAAGAGGATTTGTTAACAATAAGAGGATTCTTGGGAAAACAAATGTAAAGCAGTACAGCATACAGTTTCAGTTGATGGAAACAATTAAATAATGATGTGCAAAAAACAACGTATAAACAGTGTTTCTATGATTGGATCTGTAAACATAGATGCATATTGAATATGAATGCGTGTGTTTTCAGTTTACTTCAGGAGTCTGATGGCTTGAGAAAAGAAACTGTTACACAGTCGGCAGATGGCAGGAGGGTGAATAGTGTGTGTGAGGGGTGTGAGGGGTGTGTGGGGTCATTCACAATGCAGTTGGTTTTCAGGATGCAGCGTGTGGTGCAAATGTCCATGACAGAAGGAACAGAGACTTTAATGATCTTTACGGCTGTCCTGACTTTACGCTCTAGGGTGTTGAGATCTGAGATTCCCAATTCCCAAACCACACAGTGATGCAGATGCTCAGGATGCTCTTTATGATTCCTCTGTAAAACGTGGTCAGGAGAGGTGGAGGGAGATGCTCTTTCCTCAGGCTTCGTCACTCCGTCAGGTGAACAAGCGATTTGTTACAGACGGGTGAAGTTGTCCTGTAATTAGTAATCACCTGGATGCTCTGCCACATGCACCGGGTATTGCTGTTCTAAAGACCACCTTGTCACCTGCTCTGAAGGCAGATTCTATGGACTTTAGCAGTGCACGAGCCTTTGTGGTCATCTACCTTTTCGATTGGTGTAAGTGACGACGGTCTTGGAAACAACAACGTTATCAATGCACTTGCTGATGTAGCTGGTCACTGATGCTGTGTACTTATCCAACTTGGTGGAATTGCCTTGGGTTGCAGAACACCTGAACATGTGACAGTCAGTGTGTTCAAAACAGTCAGAGACATAACCGGTTTAGAGCGTCTGATGAGCAGTCTGCATGCTGGAATTAGCATAACAGAGATTTGGTCTGAGTAACCGAGGTGGGGCTCCACACGGACATGGCAAGAATGATTGTGTAATGTAATGTAATTGTATGTAATGGAATAGAACGGAATGAAACGTAATAGTAAAGCGAGCATGATTGGATAGGTGCGTGTTATTTGCTGCAAATTCAATGTTGTATTCCCATGACAAATAATCTCTGGTTTATTTGGAGTGAGACTGATTAAAAAATTGTTCTACGTGACAGGAAAAAATGTTGTAAATATGTAATATGTTCATTATGCCTTGATCATTTTAATTATTCTAAAGTTTGACATACCGATGAAGAACTATAGGAATAAACACGCATATGAAGAATATCTTTAATAAAAAAACAAATAACACACACACACACACACACATGAACACAGCTCCATACTTTCATAGGTTTCTGGTACTTGGCACCGCTTTAATAAAATACACTCCAGGCCCCTGATGGCATGTACAATTACAACAAAACAAGCGCAAACAAAACATTTCTATATTTACTTGCTACAGCTATCCTAGAGTGAGCCTAATCACAATAGACATTTTTTTCTTCTGCTGAGGTGATGAATACGAGTCGACACTTTGATTTAATACTAAAAAAAGCCGCTTACTCTCGACTCGAGTTGTAAGGTTGCAAAAAGGCACAAAAATGGAAATTTCAATACAAGGTGTTTTAATTAATAGCACATGCATCCGTGTTCTTGAAGGTTTTTAATGCGGGTTTCTGAGGGGGGAAATAAATTTGGACAATTTGGACACAGTATAAGACAAGGATACAATTTATAGGATTAAAGGGAGAGACGCCTGATGTGGACATGTTGTGAACTATACACTCTGAAACTGAAACAAAAACACAAAAGCAGGAAAATAGGAAAAGAAATGATTTTCTCGAAGCGTGTCG
Organism: Tachysurus vachellii; assembly: GCF_030014155.1. Classification (NCBI taxonomy): domain Eukaryota; kingdom Metazoa; phylum Chordata; class Actinopteri; order Siluriformes; family Bagridae; genus Tachysurus; species Tachysurus vachellii. The sequence continues at coordinate 4,187,526 of NC_083467.1, forward strand.
TGTGTGTCGACACACGCCGGTGTCTTCCCGTGTATCGATCCAGTTTAGGAACATGAGGTTTGTTTAAGACTACACTGGGGAGTTTCTTTACTATAATTTAACTACATGAAAAGTGGAGTGACATTACAGTATATACTGTATATCAAGTCCACTGCTGATTAAAACAACACGCTACACACTATTTTACTTTAAACCTTTTCTGTCTCTTTTTCTCTCGCTCCTTTTTCCCCTCTTTGTCTATGCCTTGGCTCTTCGTCTTCTCTAAACCTCTAAAACCATTGCCTGAGCACTATCAGCGATTACGCTATCGTATTGCTGCGTCAGTGGAGTAATCGCCTACTCTGGAAACGTAAGATAGGGTTTCATATGCCGGTGTCCATTAAACCAAGAGTTTAAGAGCTGAAACGAACTGACCCTGAGGTTGACGTGATTGGCTGGAGGAAAAAGGCTGAATGGTTTGAGCTGTAAAAAAAAAAAAAAGAATAAAATAAATAAATAAAAAATTCCTCCTACCCACCATCTGGGTCTTTATTATACAGCTCTAGTCACGGCATGCAACAGATGTGATTGTAAAATGAGCATATTCTGTTAGCCGTGCTAGTGGAGTAATAAAAAATGAGAAGACACTTGCATCAAAGCTGAATGAAGCTCATGTCTAGTGAATTATTATATCAAGAATCCATATGTAAGTGAACAGTAACAATATTTGTCATTGTGGTATGCTAGATTATGGTATGTCAGAGTTAAATATGGTTAACACCAAGAATGTTCGCTTCAGTTCAAAGGTATTTAAAAGTTAAATAAAAATGTCGTCTTTAGTACCCGGTTGTAACCTCCTTTTTTTTTTTTTTTTTTTTTTTGCCTGAAGTTTATGACTCAGCCACACAGATGCACTGCCAGACTCGTAATACAAACGGTTCCTGGTTGTTTTTCAGCTCTCACTGAGTTTTCAGTTCAATTCTTCTACAAGGTTCAGGTGTGGTTACACTTTTCTGCAACTTCTACCGATATTAAACGTCCTCTCTCAAAGCTGCTCAGTTTCAAAGCGTTCAGTAAACTCGTGTCATATGGAATAAAAAGTAATAAAAACATATGAAATAAAATATGGAATGTAATCCTGTTTTTATGAAACTTCCATTCCAAAATTTACAACTGGTTTAGTTTACACACACGCACACACACACACACACACACACACACACACACACACACACAGGTATTAACAGACAAATGCTAGCTTAGCGAGCAAATTGTGAGCATTATTTTACACCCAAATAGCAAATAATAATAGCTTTCCTGACAGTGTTCAGGGATCAGACACACACTCCTACTTAGATTAAAACATGTCTCTTTAGCCAGACATACACATAATACATCTCCTAACCCTGTGCTTCTGTAGATGTGATCAAGCGCACATTATCATCAAGTGCTGATTAATATTATGAACAGCAGCTACGCTAATTCGCTAATAAATGCTTGCTTTTTTTTCTACCCATCCCGAGGCATGTAGACATTGTTCCAGCTCCAGTTGTGTTCAGCTTCATGAAGCTTTTGGACCTTCACTGAGAAGAGGCCAACCCTGTGAGGATCCTGAGGCATTTAGAGATGTACCAGCTCCAGTTGGATTTCGCTTCATAATGATTTTGGGCATTCTAAGAGAAGATGCCAACTACATGTGGTCTTTGAGGACAACAACCTGTAGAAAAGACATTATTCATAATAACACTCTGTGGTGTTTGTAACAGTTTATAATCACACCCTCCGGTGTCACCCAAATGAGGACGAGGTTCACTTTTGAGTCTGGTTCCTCTCAAGGTTTCTTCCTCTTCCATCTAAGGGAATTTTTCCTCACCACAATCGCATCAGTCACCTCAGGCTTGTTCATTAGGGATAAATACAAACACAATTAAATATAAGTCTAACATAAATCTTAAACTTTTGAGAAATATTAATCTTTGTATTATATTAAACTTTTTGTACTATATTTCTTATGTTTTGTAAAGCTTCTTTAAGACAATGTCCATTGTTAAAAGCTACGCAAAATAAAATTGAATTGAATTAAATTAATAAGTAACCGAGTTCCTTCTTGGTAACACGATAAGGTTCAAATTTTCACACTGTTAGTTTTTTCACCATATTATTTTCTAGGACTGAATAAATGAAAAGAAGGTTGATAGAACTGATAGTGTGGCTCAAAAATAGAGTCAATATATTTATATTACATATTTTCTGGAGAAAGGTGTTAAGAAATATAAGGCTTTAAAAAAAATCGATCAAAAGGTGAAAAAAAAATCCCCATTAAATTAATCTTCTGTGTAAAAGCCACTGATGCACAACACATTTTATCCAAAGCTTATTACTAAGACAGTCACCTCATTTAAACCTGAAAAGGCACAAAAAATTCTCTTCTCTTACAGGAGCATTGCTTCTATCAGTCACACCATCGTCGCTCATCTGTTTTAGCCTTCCATTGTTAGCTGTTCAGCCTCTCCAGACATTTTGGCTTGAAGTAACTAAGATACCAATTTGCATGTGCAGAAAGAGGAAAAACCTGGCACGCATACGCATTATTATGCATCAGACATAATAGTGAAAAATCTCTCTAAGTACAAAACAAACATAAAAGAAATAAAAGTGGAGATGCATTCTGGCGAGCATTTTAAAAGGGAATTAAAAAAGCACTTGGAGACGCTCTCGGAAAATAGCTGCAAATAAGTATAAGTATAGCCAGTTAGTTCACTTACTGATATGTTTTTTTTTGGGAAACGTGCGGAAATCTGAGGAAGCTAAACTTTAATACATTTCCAGATGGTTAATCTTAGAAATGAAAATTGACCTGCTGCTTTTAGAGAACCTTTTGTTTCAAGATAATGCATCGCTTAAGTTTAGTTTCACTTTTGCAAACTTATAAAGTTCAATATTCAAAACTTCTAATGATAATTGGATTTAAACATAAGAAATAAGTTCACATATCTTAATGGGGCGATCGTGTTTTATGGTTAAACCCACACAGACACATGGAAAAACAGTATCCAAGATTGAACCTGAGACCCTGAAGCTGTGAAGCATTAACTTTACCTTCTGTCCAAAACATCCTATGTTTCACAAAAACCTGACTTCTGAAATGTAATACTTGGCCTTCAGCTGTATTCATTTGCTCATTTAATGCAGAAAATCAGCCTGTATATTGATTAAAAAATCTTATTTAGGTCATACCTAGTAGACTCTTGTAATAAATCACAAACTTTCAGTAAACTATAACCACTGGAGCAATAAAAACTTCACCTTCCTGCACCTGGAACTTCACAGTAGCTCAGGTCTGATGGTTGATTCCGGTGCTTTGTTGTTTTTTCTCTGTCAGTCGTTCACACACCCTTGCCTAAATCCTTCTGATTTGTTTCAGTGGTTTATTAAATCAATTACTATGATACCTGTCATTGTTTCTTGCCTGCATTTGTGGTTTGTTTACACAGCTTTACTCTGCAGTTTTCTCTTGGTAAATCCCAAATTTTGGTGTGACTTTCCTCACGCTTGTTTGAACACCAGTTTATTATCCCGGTAAAATGATCTCTATTTTCTGGCGATGCTTACTTTTGGATATCACAATATCTGTACTGTAATTTTTCCCCTAACAATACAGACTCTTCAAAGAAACTGATTTTTTTTTATTATTGTAATTTATTTCATGTATTAGTGTAATAGTGTAATATTAGTGTTTGATGCCCGACACCGGAAGCGTGGGGTTTGAGCCCGGATCTCGTTGACTCGATTGACCGCATTTAGCAGATCACAACCATATCGTCGCTGCCAGGCGGAATCCTCGTATCTCCAAAACCGTTATCTTTCAGGAAATTTAAAAAACGCCGTACCTTATCTGCAGTGCACAGGGTTTAGTCCGCGTTGCAGTGGATTGTCTTGCGCTAAATTCCTGTCCACAGACGAGCACCAGAACTAGCGGGGGTCAAGATTTTTTTTCTTTGAGCCCAGTGATTTGAAGACATTTACCTCAGAAGACGTGTTGATTCGTTGCGACTCTTCTTGAGGAGAAATATGCCGCGAAGCTCTCCCGCGGAGTGAGGAAGAGGTGGACAGTTGAAGTGTCCAATGGAGTTATGAGATTTGCGCTCAAGCTATTTTCAAGACTTTAGATTGGTTAATAACTTAAAAATAACAGACCCACGTGGGGACTGACCAATAGCATCGATATGTGAAAAAATATGAAATTGACAAAATTTCGACATACGAGGTTTCCGCCCGACAGCGACGATATGCAGGACTCAATGCATGCACTGAGCTAACAAACCTAAACAAAACTTAACTAGCATAATAACCTGAATAACAAAGCATCCGGCTTTACGGCTCACACGCGACGTTACATCGCATTATCGAAAATTATGACTAACAATAATTAAGACAACAAGACAGACATGTATGTGCCCACAAGGGAACAACACAGTAAACACATGAATAAACCACTTGCCAGGCCCAGCTGGTGTTCTGGCAATGAACTACTGACAATTAGTTTTATCAAAATACATTTGGTTAAATAAACTGTTCATTAGCTTTCTGTCACTGATTTCAATGATCTTTTGCATCATATCTAGAAGACATAAAAAAGATTGTACACAAACGCGGCCATTCGTTAGCCGGTTCTATACAGGGATGCCTAGATTCCTGTGAAGGAGAAAGTAATAACAGTTGTCTGCTCACATCCAGTGCTGGAAAAATCCAATGCTATTAATCTACAAACGTATCTCTCAGTGAGTCAGAACTCTGCATGCTGTCAGCGTGAGCACAGGTCTATCGAGTAAGCATAAAATACATATCACTTACCTTTTGAAATGTGTAGAACAGGAAGGTGGTGTGGGTAGAAAATGGTTTTCTGAATATATTACAATGTATAGCATGTGCATTTATGGAAGTCTGTCAGAGGTTATAGGGTTCTACATAGAAACTTGCTAAATAAATAAGTGGACCAAATAAAAGAACGCTTCTAGACATTTTATTGTAATGATGTAAACAAAGACCTAACAGACTAACAGTCAATCTTTGGAAGTCCTGGGGTTTAAACTCACAAGATTCATTCATACAGATGAATGTATTTATGTAATTATTTCTGTGTATGGGTGGGTGGATGGATTGTGATGGGTGGTTTGTGAGGGTGGATGGATGGATAGATGGATAAAGAAGTGGATGGATGGATGGATGGATGGATGGATGGATGGATGGATGGATGGATGGATGAAGAAGTGGATGGATGGATGGATGGATGGCGGGATGGATGGATGGGTAAGTGGGTCATATGGGTGGATGAATGGATTGATGAGTGGACTGGTGGGTGGATGGATGGGTGGGTGGGTAGATTGAGTCGGGTGGATGGGTGGTGGGTGGGTTGTATGGGTGGGTGATGGATTGTGATGGGTGGATGGATGGGTGGTGGGTGGTTTGTATGGGTGGGTGGTTTGTATTGGTGGGTGGACAGATGGATGGATGGATGGATGGATGGATGGATGGATGGATGGGTAAGAGGGTCGTATGGATGGATGGATGGATGGGTAAGAGGGTTGTATGGATGGATGGATGGGTGAGGCTTGTATGGGTGGATGGGTCAGAGGGTCGTATCGGTGGATGGATGGATGGATGGGTAAGAGGGTCGTATGGGTGGATGGATGGATGGATGGATGGATGGATGGATGAGTAAGAGGGTCATATGGGTGGATGGATAGATGGATGAGTAAGTGGGTCGTATGGGTGGATGGATGGATGGGTGGTTTGTATGGGTGGGTGGTTTGTATTGGTGGGTGGACGGATGGATGGATGGATGGATGGATGGGTAAGAGGGTCGTATGGATGGATGGATGGATGGATGGGTAAGAGGGTTGTATGGATGGATGGATGGGTGAGGTTCGTATGGGTGGATGGGTCAGAGGGTCGTATCGGTGGATGGATGGATGGATGGGTAAGAGGTTCGTATGGGTGGATGGATGGATGGATGGATGGATGGATGGATGGATGGATGAGTAAGAGGGTCATATGGGTGGATGGATAGATGGATGAGTAAGTGGGTCGTATGGGTGGATGGATGGATGGATGGATGGATGGATGGGTAAGAGGGTCGTATGGGTGGATGGATGGATGGATGGATGGATGGATGGATGGGTAAGAGGGTCGTATGGGTGGATGGATAGATGGATGGGTAAGAGGGTCGTATGGGTGGATGGATGGATGGATGGATGGGTAAGAGGGTCATATGGGTGGATGGATAGATGGATGAGTAAGTGGGTCGTATGGGTGGATGGATGGGTAAGAGGGCCGTATGGGTGAATGGATGGATGGATGGATGGGTAAGAGGGTCATATGGGTGGATGGATAGATGGATGAGTAAGTGGGTCGTATGGGTGGATGGATGGGTAAGAGGGTCGTATGGGTGAATGGATGGATGGATGGATGGATGGATGGATGGATGGATGGATGGGTAAGAGGGTCGTATGGGTGGATGGATGGATGGATGGAAGGATGGGTAAGAGGGTCGTATGGGTGGATGGATGGATGGATGGATGGATGGATGGATGGATGGATGGATGGGTAAGAGGGTCGTATGGGTGGATGGATAGATGGATGGGTAAGAGAGTCGTATGGGTGGATGGATGGATGGGTAAGAGGGTCATATGGGTGGATGGATAGATGGATGGGTGAGGGTCGTATGGGTGGATGGATGGATAGATGGATGGGTAAGAGGGTCATATGGGTGGATGGATAGATGGATGAGTAAGTGGGTCGTATGGGTGGATGGATGGGTAAGAGGGTCGTATGGGTGAATGGATGGATGGATGGATGGATGGATGGGTAAGAGGGTCGTATGGGTGGATGGATGGATGGATGGATGGGTAAGAGGGTCGTATGGGTGGATGGATGAATGCATGGATAGTTGGATCTGCATAGGAGATTTCAATGCAATGTTTTGCTGAAATATTGCATTTTCATACGTTTTAGATTCTGGCTTCTCAGCACACAAGCACATATTTTATATAAATCCTCATTCTGTAGTAAAAGATTGATCATCAGAGTCAGGGGCGGGCCAAATGACTTTCTAACCAAATGGCTTCTATAACTCCTGCATCCGCTACATCAGAAATGCTGTAGTGTAAAAACCAAGATGAGGATACATATCCATTTTATTATATTTTTTTATTAGATCTTTTATTAGGTTTTTCCCTAAACATGTAAGCATACTACTAATTCCAACATAGGTTTAGATTTAGATTTAAGGAGTTGGAAGGAAGCTTAGGTTTATCATTTAAATGCATTTAATATATCTGCACTTGAGTAAAGGTCGAGATGATGAGACTGTTAGATTGTTATTTGCACTAATTACTGTATAAGAACAAGAAGACAAATCTATACTGTTTATTTAAAACAAATACAAAAAAAGGAAAGTCTGTTTTCAGCCTTTTTTATGATCCAGACCTTTTTTATGATCTATCTATCTATCTATCTATCTATCTATCTATCTATCTATCTATCTATCTATCTATCTATCTATCTTAGCATGAAATCAGTTTCACCTAAAAAATGTAATCAACTTGTTAGAATTGTTGTAATTATTTCATGTATTTTAGCAATTTCTAACTTAATTAAACATTCTATACATGACAAGTTTGAGTCAAACAATTTTTAAGCTTTTTATTATATTAAAAGATCTAGTGTACTAGCTAGCCATACGGTCCTGCATCAAGTACCATGACAGAAACAGATTAAGCTAATAAATGTATGCAACATATAAAATGTTGTAGGAATGAGCAAAGTGAGCAAAGTGTCATCATAAATGGAATGATCTTAGTCCCAATAATACACAATGAGGTTCTATTAATTTGTTAAGAATTATACACAATAATCATGAATCTATGATGGCTGTCGTTAATGATCATTTTATACCGCAGGTCAGTGTTTGTAGACTTTTGTTGCAGATTAAAGCAAATGCAGACGGAATGAATGCTATCAATTAACCTGCAGGTATTTAAGAGAGCAGGATGTGTATAACTGTGTTAATGTACATTAGATAAAGAATTGTGTCTGAAGAATTGAGGCCTGGAGTCTCCTTGTTTTGCCTCACAGTGCCAAATCTGACAAGTCTTTAAACTGTCTGTGGCACTGAAAGAATACAGTGTGCGTCCTCATTTTTAAGAATGTTATGGTATTACAGCCTTAAGTACAGCCAAACTATGATGTTTCAGCAATCCAGTATAGATCTGTGTATCACCTGCTGTTATACTGTTACTGTATACTATATATATATATATATATATATATATATATATATATATATATATATATATATGAATCATTTCACTCTAAAAGAGAGTGACATGACATACAGCTACAGTAAGTACGGTGACCCATACTCAGAATTCGTGCTCTGCATTTAACCCATCCAAAGTGCACACACACAGCAGTGAACACACACACACCGTGAACACACACCTGGAGCAGTGGGCAGCCAGTTATGCTGCGGCGCCCGGGGAGCAGTTGGGCTCAAGGGCACCTAAGTCGTGGTATTGCCGGCCCGAGACTCGAACCCACAACCTTAGGGTTAGGAATCAAACTCTCTAACCATTAGACCACGACTTCCCCATCCTCATTGTTTTATTCCTCTTCTAGCACAGCAAATTACCAATAGTAACAATGCTGTCATTATAAAAGAATCACATTTATAGTTATTTTAATTGTATGTGTTTGTAAAACAAGGTTCTGTTGCCACTTGAGATGGTGAGATCTACTGGGACTCCAGACTCCAGCTCCCAAAATGCACTGCGACTATGTTCTCTACTTCCCAGATCGTACAATCACTTCCTCGTTCACGATCACGGCTAAACGATCAGCTTCACCTGTTTCCAGTCGCACTCTCGCTCACACTTTCCTTTAAAAGAGACTTTCACACACTCACACACAGCACTTGTGAAGTACACTCAGTGTGTCTCACCTGTCAATACCAAGCCTTTTCACATCTCGTTTCTGGTCCCTGGTTATCGATTATCACTTTTGCTCAGTTTGCACCTGACTCGTGCCTGTTTCTTTGACCCTGAGTTCATTGAGCTTATTGATTTAGATTTGTTTGCCACTGTCTTGTTAAAAAACTGTCTCACCTACAATCTGAGAATCCCTCTGTTCTGACCCTCATCACAATTCTTTTTTTTTCTGTGGAAATTAATAAGATGAAACAAAGCTAAGAATTGTTTCTGAGAAAATGCAAAAAGATAAGCCTCGTGTCCTGAACACTTTCGCTTGGCAGAAATCTCCCTTGTCGGTTACAAAGCACTGACACTGGAGACTCCTTCCATGAACGTTAAATAAGACAAAGTTTCCTTACATGAAAACATCACCCGGTGCATGAGGATGGATAAGAACACAACACACCTAGGACACCATCTGTTTAAGCTCCTCCCTTCAGGTAGGTGCTACAGAACAATACACAAGACTCAAGACCAGCTTCTTCCCAAGAGCTGTGACACAACTGAACTCATATCTCATCAGTCTGACAAGATGTTCTGCCAACACTGGACATGTGCAATATTTATATATATATAAATATATTATATATATATAATTTATTTACTTACTAGTCTATGTGCAATGTTTCCACTGCACCTTAACTGCTTCATTGCTGCTGATTTCTTTGCAGGCTTATAATTTCATACCTTATACTGTTTATATTGAGTACTTGTATTCCACGTTTTTTTTTTTTTTTTTTGCACAATGTCAAATAAGTTCTACTTGATATTGACGATAACATTTAGAAGAAGCCTTTATTATTATTGTCCAACATACATTACAACACAATGAATTTTTTTTTTCTGGCATATCCCAGCTTTGGAGTTTGGGGTCAGAGGACAGGGGCAGGTATGGTACAGGACCCCTGGACTGGAGTGAGGTAAGCGCTTTGCCCAAAAACCCTAGGGGCTTTAATTCTAACCATCCAATTAGACTGAACCACCAAGCTACCATTTTTAAAACCTGTCATGTGGAGCGTCTAAGTCTGTGTCTAAGTTGTGACTAAACTATAAGAAGGAGCACATTAATATTAATCTGGGATTTGGTTTGAAGACAGAACTACTGTTGGAACTGCTGTTTCTGAATGATCAATAACCTTTGACCAATCAAAATTGAGAATTGATGACCTGTATACACAGAAACACACACTATCCCAGAAACACTGGGTACAAGCTGGTTATCCACCCTAAACAAGATGCTACTATATACTGTACTTCACACACATTCACACAGTCATTAACTCATGTCATGAATTTTAGCATTAGCAATCCAAATACCAGCATGTGGAACTCCATACAGAAAGTAACTTGAGCTCAAGAGAGCGTAGCGACGTGTGGCAGCATGTCCAATGTACTGTACCACGCAGCACGGCATTAACTGCACATTAATTCTGTGCTGATCTAGCATCTGTCTAATCTTACACTTTTTATAGATTAGCACGTACAGTACATTCATTTCATATACTGGATCTACAGAAGTGTGACAAATGAAAGGAAAAATAAAACAAACCCATATGTGTTTTAGAAAGGTGTTGGTTTCATTGTGCCTTGCTATAGATTTGACAAATCACTGGAGCGTTACAAGATTTATAAATTCTTTAAATCCTGTTTTGATGGCAGTGGAAAAGAGCATTGTCTATTACAGTTTTCAGCCCAAAAAACTGATTTGGTGACTGATATAACGGCCATCAAATTCTTTCCAAATCCCTCAGCCACAATTATTATCATACACTTCCTGTATAGACATGATAATACACATGTTTTTTATAGACAAGTTTGTTGTATTAGACATCGATGCTGAAAGTCTGGAGCTAATGGTGCTGACGCTCGCAAGCCAAGAGCCAATCCATCAGGTATCGAGAGAAAGGGGAAAATATCCCCCCTCCCAAAAAAAAGAGTGATACTTCATTGTTTTAAAAGCCCATTCATCACAATAGCATCTGCTGTCAGCCTCCAAGTTGCACATTTTCTAGAGGGAGAAATTAAGAGAGCCGAAAAAAAGGTTATTATATTGGCTCACTATGAGAAGAAATTGCACATCATGAGCTTGCCAGGTGAGGTGGGTAATACTAAGACCACACACATACACACACGTCTGCCCTGAAGGTGCCCAGGGTACATGCACAAAGTAGAGCACAGTAAAAATATAAACAAGGCTCAGTTCTTAGGCAATTTGGAAACAGATACAGCGGGTTTAGATTCACTGCTTCAGGTTGTATATCTTTACAAACTGTATTATGTTGCTTTAAAAATAAATGCCCACCTACATTAAGTAACAAGAACTTTAGCCCCAAATCCTGTATAACGTTTCCCATGAATATGACTAATGATGCTATAAAAGGGCTACTGATTTATTTAAATTATTCGTTTGTACCTCATGGTCTAGATTCCCATTCATCCATTCTGTAGAAATATTAGTTCATTACTAGTTCATTACTTCCACAAGAAAAAAAAATAGGACACCATCGACTTTGATTAATGTTTAAATAATTATTGCATACAGTTAGTATCATAACTAGTATTTATAACTATTACTTTAGCTGTGATTTGCTAGAAAACCATGATTCCATGAACTATCAGCTAGCAGGGGGGCACGGTGGCTTAGTGGTTAGCACATTTGCCTCACACCTCCAGGGTTGGGGGTTCGATTCCCGCCTCCGCCTTGTGTGTGTGGAGTTTGCATGTTCTCCCTGTGCCTCAGGGGTTTCCTCCGGGTACTTCGGTTTCCTCCGTCGGTCCAAAGACATGCATGGTAGGTCAATTGGCATCTCTGGAAAACTGTCCGTAGTGTGTGAGTGCGTGAGTGAATGAGAGTGTGTGTGTGTGTGTGCCCTGTGATGGGTTGGCACTCCGTCCAGGGTGTATCCTGCCTTGATGCCCGATGACACCTGAGATAGGCACAGGCTCCCCGTGACCCGAGGTAATTTGGATAAGCCGTAGAAAATGAGTGAGTGAGTGAGTATCAGCTAGCAGTTTAATGATAAACCAGCAGTGCTAGCATGCTAAAACAGCTCTATTTCAAACTGGGACTTTAACAAATAGGTTTCTTTGTTCCAGATGACAAAGTATGAAGCTACTGTAGTATCCATTCTGACTTTTTAAAAGTCACCTTATTTGCCAAATGGACCATTATATAGACCTCAGCACAAATTAAGAATTAAAAGTAATATAAAGTAATATAAAGTTATATTCATACTTTTTAGTTGGCACCGTTGGGATGAATTGCCGGTATTAAAAAAATTAAAAGTGGCTTGTCAGTATAAAACTTATCACTGCAGTGTATTGGTTGAATATTTGTGTTTTAGCACGTTTTCACCTTCTCAAGTGATGGAGCACTGACAAACACATAGATAGATAGATAGATAGATAGATAGATAGATTGATAGATATATAGATAGATAGATAGATAGATAGATAGATAGATAGATAGATAGATAGATAGATAGATAATATAAACCTGAAGGACATCTAAAAATAATTAATTTTAATATAATTAAAGACCTTCTATATTCCCCCTTTTACTCGATAAAGCATGTCAGTATAAATGAATAGAAACTCACAGTTCCTGTAAGATTTCTAAACCTGGTTCAGACATTTGGAGGTAGCGTAGGCTTCACTGCTGAGTCCTGGATCTATCATAAATCACACATAACTTTACTTGAAGATATTTTTCACTAAGCTGTGTGAGAAATATTTACAGTATGTAACGGTGAAATCCATCTATCCAGACGACTAAACCTCAGGATCGTTTTGATGTTCTTACTTCTTTCAAATTATAATAATAACATTTCTAACACAGTGATCTCTCAGCAATGGTACAGTAGTAGACTCAACAAATCTGGACGCATGATTTTAGATTTTAAATCTAAATCCAAAATGTACCAACAGCACACACTGTTATCAGAGATTTAAGTATCATGATCTACAGTAAATAAAGTCAACTGGTCAAACTAGAAAACTCACTTACTCCTGATGTATTACAAAGATTAGGACGTTTATTTTGTCATGGTGTTCCTTCACACCAAGTGAGCACAATGACCTTTTAGACATATTGAGGCCATTCAAACAAATCAGACCTGCCTATACAGTACTTACACCAGTGTATTTCTCTGATACTGAGCTGTATGATGCTTTACTCAATCGCATAAGAAAATCTAAATCTTTGTGGATCTTATTAAAGAGTCCCATTAGGATCTCTGATCAAATAAATAATGAGTGCTTTACTAGAAGCAGGAGCTCTTAGAGGGTAACCCCATTTTTTCTTATAGATAATTGGGTTAATAAAGAGCATGATTACAGCAATAAAGGTTTTACCATGTTATTAGAACCACATTGCTGTTTTGCATACTACAATTCAATACCTCATCAAACTGCTGCTATTACATAAGCATGTGTATGTTTACTTGAACACTCTCTGCTTACAATTTCTATAGTTTTGCACAATGTACTGTATTTCTGGTTGAAATGAGAAAACATGAATCTGTAAAATATATGGAGCAATACAATTTTAAAATATATCTACATGTCCTCTGCATGTCCATGTCAGTCTTCTCCATGATCTCCAGTTTCCTTATTATAGATGAAGACTGGAAAAATATCAGATTCCTGTTCTTGGCAGAAAGAAGTAGAACTTGGTGTGGTCTTCTGCTGCTGTAGCCCCTCAGCTCACCATGGTTAGTGTAGCTTTCACGTGAGCTTGAACCTGAATGGTCATTCTCTTCTGAACTTTCAACAAAATTCAAGACCAAGGAACTTCCATGTCACTGTTTTATTTAGTTTTTTCCACCATTCTGTGTAAAATCTACAGACTCCTTTGTGCCAAGAAATGTTACAAAACTAAATACTCAAACCATCTCATCTGGTCAAAGTCAAAGTCACAGATATCAGAATTTTTTCCCATTTTTATGTTTGAAATAAACATTAACCGGGGGGCACGGTGACTTAGTGGTTAGCACGTTTGCCTCACACCTCCAGGGTTGGGGGTTCGATTCCCCCCTCCGCCTTGTGTGTGTGGAGTTTGCATGTTCTCCCCGTGCCTCGGGGGTTTCCTCAGGGTACTCCGGTTTCCTCCCCCGGTCCAAAGACATGCATGGTAGGTTGATTGGCATCTCAGGAAAATTGTCCGTAGTGTGTGATTGCGTGAGTGAATGAGAGTGTGTGCGTGTGCCCTGCGATGGGTTGGCACTCCGTCCAGGGTGTATCCTGCCTTGATGCCCAATGACGCCTGAGATAGGCACAGGCTCCCCGTGACCCGAGAATAGTTCGTATAAGCGGTAGAAAATGAGTGAATGAATGATAAACATTAACTGAAACTCTTGACTTGTATCTGCATGCTTTTATTTATTGTGCTTCTGTCACCTGATTGGATAATTGGATGAATGAGCAGGTGTGCAGGTGTTTCTTATTAAAGTGGCTGGTGGGTGTGTATATTATTGCATATTACAGAGAGGAACAACATGATGAACCGTTGGTGTACTGTATACAAAATGAACAGTTTTGCTTCATTCATTTATTTAATCACAGATCTTCAGTAACCACTTTATCCGGTTCAGGCTCATTCTGGATCTGTAGCATTTTCCTAATAATAAGAAATGGTTTGTTACAGTCATATCAGCTTTAAGCAGCAGTAATAAAAAGCTCACTTTATAAAAATAATAATAAAGGCGTGAAACCATAAAAATGTATACTGTCCGTTTTTGTTTGCTGTGGGTTTGTAGCTGTTGCTTATCTCTTATTAAGGTCCATTACTATAAAATCGATCACGCTGCAAATAAAAAGAGATCAAAAGTATTTCTATAGATCCTGGTTAGCTACTGTCCTCAGAGACTCCTGAGGTTATTCACATCAAATAACTCTTCCTTCTTGCACATTTTCATTTCCCCTTTCTCCTCTTTTCATCCAAAGCTCATCATTACCATCATAATTCATGCTGTTTTCCAACTATTTTTTAACTATTACATGGCAATGAGATTAATCTTTCGCTCTCTCTAACTACATATGCGTAGATGTCACATAGAGAGCTGTCACAGAGCATAGATTTTCCATCCTGATGCCCTTCTTTCTGGTTGAAGTCTCATGAGTTGGAAATCACTTACTTCTGCTGAGGATGGACCAGATTACGGACAAGATTATTGTAAAATTGTACTAATTACTGTAGAAACCTGGAAAGTTCAGACTACAATTAGGACAATAGATACAATTAACAGTTTTGCACTCAAGTCTTCATCATTAGATTGTTGATAATTTCAGTTGATAAAATTCAGAATTCAGAAATTCTCTGGAAAACTCTGATGCTCATATTCATATAGATAAGTTTTTCTTTATACAGTTTTACTTTCAGACCATATAGTACACAGTGCAGAAGGAAAAACAACAGATGAGGATGGATTCCTCTCACGGTTTCTTCCTCATATCGTCTCAATGTGTTTTTCCTCACCATTATCACCTCTGGCTCACTTATAATGACTTACTCTATATCTGGTTCACTTATAATGACTTATAAGTTTCAAATTAACATCTAAAGTCGATACTAATCTGTCAAACTGTTTTACGACAATTTCTGACGCATTGAATTGAATATGATCCTGCACATACTGAACTTCCTGTTGATCCTTATGATGGCAGATGACACATGTACTGTCGATTAAATATTCCTCGTTAGCGAGAATTCAAAATCTTACACAGTTAAAGCGTTCAATAATAACAAAAATTTTATTTATTACTTTTGAAATATATATATATATATATATATGTATATATATATATGTATATATATATATATATATATATATATATATATATATATATATATATATATATATATATACATATACATATATATATATATATATATATATATATATATATATATATATATATATATATATGTATATATATATATATATATATATATATATATATATATATATATATGTATATATATACACTTTGTCTCATGGCAGTAGCTCACATGCTGCCATTCGGTATTCAGCATAGATGTGTGTATAAATCTGGCTTATTGATCCGTCACACCACCGTTAGCCCCGTTATCAGCCGTGAAATGGCCTTCTGTCTCTGTACCTGCCAAAGTCTGCCAGTTTAATTCCTCTGTGGGTTTGAATACGCTTGATTCATTAATGTAATAAAGTGCAGGAAACACACACACACACAGATCACACAGATCACACCAATGATATTTCCTGGATTGGATTATTCTACATTAATCATCTTTCTTTCTCTGTTCTAGACATTTATGTTGGTAATTGGTGACTTTCTACAATATATATAATGTTCTCATACCGACCTTTTTGTACCTTTAACATGTCTGAGGTTTTTTTCCTTTGCCTCATGAAACTCCTATTTTAATATTCTCTAGACAAAACACTTGTCTTTGTTGTGTCTGAAAGAAAACACTGAAAACTGCACTGAGAGCTTCACTTTCAAAGCTCAGTGTCAGGCTCATGCCTTGAGTCAAGCATTTTTTTTGCTCTTATCGACCTGATTAGTTCACCTGAGCAGTGGTGGCTCAAGTGGTTAAGGCTCTGGGTTGTTGATTGGAGGATCAGAGTTCAAGTCCCTGAACTGCCCAGCTGCCACTGTTGGGCCCTTGAGCAAGGGCCTCAACCTTCCCTGCTCCAGGGGCACTGTATCATAGCTGTCCCTGCACTCCGACCCCACCTCTTCTCAGTTGGGATATGTGAAGAAAAGAATTCCACTGTTCTGTAATGTATACTGTATATGGTGCTAATAAAGGCTTCTATGCCCTTTCTGTTAATAATGACACTAAACTTTCTGCAATTATGTTACTAAGGTTTTTTATTTATTTATATATATATTTTTTTTATTGTACTCCAGGATTACATCTAGGATGAGTCCAAGCCTCTCTTTTTTTATCCTGATTCAAATTTCCTGATTTTGTCCATCTGTCCACTTCAGGACACTAAGCTCAAAGCAGAAAGAAACAAGATGTACTCGGTTTCAATCATTCGCATAATTTTCATTTCTCTCACCATTAAAGATAAGTATTTTGCACTGAGCAGGAAAGGATTCATCATAGCATCAGAAATGCAATTGGCCTTCAGTTCTAAGTGTTAATACGTGGCTGAAGTGTGTCCGGTGAAATCAGTTAAAGAGTGCTTCACATAAAAAGGGTACGGAAATTAATTGCGCTGCAGGAGGCTAAAGATGTTCTTCAAGTGCTCTAACACTTCAAGTAGCCCTAATCAAGAACCACTGTCAGTGGAAGTGCTATTATATAACATCAAATCCAAATGTTGCTAAGACCAGTGCTGATGCACCATTTACGTCTTCAGACTTTCATGGACATGTTTATTATGAAAGCAACAAAAGGAGCTGTTAATCCTTTTGAAAATGGTTTCCTCACATAAAGATCATGTTATTCTGTTTTTCGGTGTTTCGTATATTGTACCGTG
The DNA here is from genome assembly GCF_030014155.1 of Tachysurus vachellii. Lineage (NCBI taxonomy): Eukaryota > Metazoa > Chordata > Actinopteri > Siluriformes > Bagridae > Tachysurus > Tachysurus vachellii. The sequence continues at coordinate 4,205,005 of NC_083467.1, forward strand.
GCATGGTGGCTTAGTGGTTAGCACGTTTGCCTCACACCTCCAGGGTTGGGGGTTCGATTCCCACCTCCGCCTTGTGTGTGTGGAGTTTGCATGTTCTCCCCGCGCCTCGGGGGTTTCCTCCGGGTACTCCGGTTTCCTCCCCCGGTCCAAAGACATGCATGATAGGTTGACTGGCGTCTCTGGAAAAATTGTCCGTAGTGTGCGAGTGCGTGAATGAATGAGTGTGTGTGTGTGTCCTGTGATGGGTTGGCACTCCGTCCAGGGTGTATCCTGCCTTGATGCCCAATGACGTCTGAGATGGACACAGGCTCCCCGTGACCCGAGGTAGTTCGGATAAGCGGTAGAAAATGAGTGAGTCGGTGAGAGTATGTTGTACCACAACCATGCTGCTGATATTACAAAATAATTAATTAAATTAAAGATGCATTAGGTAAGATTATGTGGCCTGTTAAGTGTCTATAAAATGACTGACAGGTGACACAACCAATCACAAACCAGCATTCTGGACCATGTTTTTCACAGACCTTTTTATTGATAAGGCCATGTTTTAAACCAATGTTTAATTATCTATTTATCTCTTTCACATATGTTCTAGGTTGTAGAAGTAAATTAATGAAAAAATAAAATTATTGCACCTTTTTTTCACACAACCAATTGTGATATAATTGTAAGAAATCAAGGCCAAAAATTAAGACATTTATTCAATATAAACTCTGAGCTCTGTTTAGCTCTAAATTCATTCTCCAAAATATCTTTAAGAATAACAAGAATTAATCAGAATTAGTTTCAAAAGACGTTATTACAGGTTTGGGCAGAAATGAGGAGGTGGGAGGCAGAACTGGGACAAGACTCTTTATTTTTGTTCACAATTTTCTGCACTATTCATCTGTTTTATTTTACTAAGCCTATTTCATACACACACACATGCGTGCACACACACACACACACACACAAACACAGCTCTGTGCTGTTCAGCACTGTCTCTATCATCTCTCTCATTGCTTCCATTTTCTCATTAGAGAACTCCATCACAGGTATAAATCCTTAGCATTCTTTTTTCTCTGGCTTCACCCTCCATTTACAGACCCCTCCTCGACCACACCCCAACCTCCACAATTATTTTTGACAGACCCATAAAGGCCAATAAAAAAAAAAAAGAAAGGACATTATTTACTTTGACAATATTTCCTGTCCAGTGTCACCCAAATGAGGATGAGTCTGGTTCCTCTCAAGGTTTCTTCCTCATTTCATCTCAGGGAGATTTTCCTCACCACCGTCACCTCAGGCTTGATCATTAGGGATAAATTTTAGAGACAAACAGTAACTTAATTTAAAACTTCAAACATTCACATTTCTATTGTGTTTCTATACGTATGTAAAGCTGGTTTAAGACAATGTAAATTGTAAAACGTGGAACACAAATCAATTCATTTTAATTGAAAATTGAATGGACGGTAGGCACGGTGGCTTAGTGGTTAGCACGTTTGCCTCACACCTCCAGGGTTGGGGTTCGATTCCCGCCTCCGCCTTGTGTGTGTGGAGTTTGCATGTTCTCCCCATGCCCCGGGGGTTTCCTCCCCCGGTCCAAAGACATGCATGGTAGGTTGATTGGCATCTCTGGAAAATTGTCCGTAGTGTGTGATTGTGTGAGTGAATGAGAGTGTGTGTGTGTGCCCTGCGATGGGTTGGCACTCCGTCCAGGGTGTATCCTGCCTTGATGCCCGATGACGCCTGAGGTAGAAGGATAAGCGGTAGAAGATGAATGAATGAATGAATTGAATGGACGGTGCTCATTCCAAGCTTCACCTCACTTTAACTACAACACTTTGGATTTTTCCACCAGCTGCTGCCATGGATTTTAGAAGTCATTATTATAAGAATTTCAAGTATCTCTATTTATTCCACCTAAGACCTTTAAGTCTCACTCAATATTAAGTGGAAATTATAAGTGGAATCAAGTGTCATCCTACTCAATACATTTTACTTACACTGTAGACTGCTTAATTAGATCTCTGCTGTCTGAAAATGAGCCAGAATATAATTCTTAGTTAAAGTTCATGATGCTAAATGTGTAAAATAAATAAATAAATAAATAAATAAATAAATAAATAAATACCTGGCATTTATCACTATTAGCTACAGAAACATCCATTACACAGCAACACAAGTCAAGTCAAGAAGCTTTTTATTGTCATTTCAACCATATATAGCTGTTGCAGTACACAGTGAAATGAGACAACGTTTCTCTAGGACCTTGATGCTACAGTACATAGAACAAAGACAGAACTAAGGACTTAAGTAAGTTAGGCCTATCCACATAAAGTGCAACTGTGCAACCTGGTACAAACAGTGCAGGACAAGACAAACAAGACAGACAAGACAGTGCAAGACACATTATGCTAGCTGGAAATACGGATCTCCTGGTTGAAGTACATTTTAGTGTTCTGTTTATTTAATACACTATACTGGTCTTTAATCCAATACAATTATATCACTGAAAACTTGTCTACCTTGTTTCAACTGTAACTGCCGATAAGTAGAATTTTTTTTTGCAACGCTTTAATATATGATTAAAATTCTGACTCTTATCAGCTCTAAAATAATAGACTTCAGCTCCAACTCCACTTGACACTAGCTGAGGACCTACTGCATAGGAATAAGCTGTTTACATTTATACTTTAGTGACATTTCAATAATTCATGTTTTATTGTGCAAACAACAGTAGAACAAATATTATGTGAATTATTGGTCATTCATTTTTCGGAAATTCACAAATAGACAATAATTAAAATTTAAAAATGCAGAAAAAACCTGTCCTTTCAGGTTCTTCCTGTTTGGGGTCGCCACAAAACAACTGGTCTGGTTGACAGTTCTGACGCAAACCCTCCCATTTTATCCGGGCTTGGGACTAGCATTGAGAGTTAACTCTTCACCATCTGGCTTAGCTCCCTGCTCAGAAAGTGACACCCGGCCTGTGGCAATGAGATCGTGAGATATATACACATATGTCTAAGTAGAACCAAATGTGTTTTAACACTGAAGACAACGGTATTCTGTTATTCTTCACTATTGTCCTTTTTTGTATACATTAATAGGAATGTTAATGCATTTAGAGATACAACGTGGTGTCATTTTAATGAAATGTACTGTACTGTATGATCTTAGAACAAATTGAACAAAAAAGAGGAAATAGGACTTGTGTAAACACAACACTGGCATTTCAATTCCACTGGATGGGGAAAAAAGCCTTTAGAAATAGATCATTTCTTGGTAAGACATCTGTGTCCTGCTCCACATTTGCATTCTTCATAAGAATATTTCAGAAGATGCCTCAGTATGAAAAAGACATTCTCACAAATACAAATATTGCAACGAGTATATGCTAGCCATTACTCTTGATTTTCACAAAATCAGAGCCAAGGAGACAGACGCTAAGTAGAAATGCATAGCAATAACACAGCTAACACAGTTCTGATGGGTGAGTGATGGGATTGCTAAACCATCTGATATACAGAAATTGCAGCATTTATATGCAGAACTTTTTTTTGTTGTTGTTGTTTTTTTTTTTTTTTTTACTTTTTCCTTACAGCTTTATTAGTCTGCAGTTTACTGAGTAAATATATTAGTGCTCGGAAACTCACACTGCAGCCTGAATTATGGGACATCTGCCAAATTCGGAGGCGATCTCTAACCCGTCAAGCCTGAAAGTGGAGAAAATGGCATGCTGAACTGTTTCTATGGTTACCCCGGATCGAAACACAAACAGATCTTATCAAAATGAAGGCCATATTTCAGTAGCAGGGCTAGTGACTTTTAGATAAATGCTTAAAATCCATCAAATTATCTATTATGAAGAGACTTATTTTCCATGATGTAAGAAGTATGTTCATGACTTTTAGCTTTATACGTATACAGGCTTTTTTTTATGAATGATGATGATAGTGTGTATACACACGAACTTATCGCTTTGTACCAGACGTAGTACTGACTGTTTGACTCACTGACTCACTGTTTGACTCACTAACAGTGACTCACTGTCTAAGTGAGGATCATTAATACACATTAGTCATAATGGAGTAATATTTTTCTGTTGATGCGAGAGCTATTTGTGGAAAGCGTAAGTTTAATGCTAAAGATGAAGAACATTCAGATTTGGTTTATTCAGAACGTCATATTTGGTGGTAATAAGACTCTTACCCAGAAACCCTTCTGACTCAATATTTAAGAGCAAAAAAATGCCTGAAAAATTACCAGATGACTATCATTTTTACCTCTTTTATCCATCAAAATGGATAAAGTCCATGGACTTAGTCCATTATTTTTCATCTAATTTATTATAATCTAATAAGACTACTACAAATATAGTCATACAGCATTCTAGACAGTAATTATGCACAAAAAAGACTCATTAGCTGAAGGCACTCATAAAATATGCATTAATTGAGTCATTATTTGTGTCAGTGTACAAATAAGACATTCAGACATATTTTAAAGTCATATTAGAATTTCCCATCCAGCAAAAATAGATTCGTCTCAATTTGAAATAATCTCTTCTTAAACAGCATGTATGATTGTCTAAGATTGTCTTATTACGAGTGAAGCCAGACTGCTGAACAATTCAGAATTACAATAATAGCGTAATGGTCTGCCATTCAATTTCTCTGGATGAGCCTGATTATTTATACCCAGTTCCTCTCCCAAGATCTAGCAAAGCTGATATAAGACCTTTTCCTTCTAATCTGAATGACGAACGAATGACGAACTCGCTGTCAGTTTGCCGGGACAGAAAGATTGAGGTGGAAATAAGTGCATGGCTTTTAAATTCATTGATGTTGGTAATCATAGGCACCTGTCACATCATGAAAGAGTCTGCTGACACTGTTAACCCCTAACGTGAGCACACTTCCTGTTCGTAGTGTCTCTCTGGAGCATATGACAGTGCTGACACTCCTGTTGTGACAAGTCCTCATAAATCACGCTCGGCTCCGACTGCTGACACCTGCAGCTTCGTCCTTCACACACTGCTTGTGATTGTGTGTGTGTGTGTGTGTGTGCCCCAATTGTGTTGTTATTTACTACAATTTGCATACCCACTCTCACATTTATTGAACATGCTTTATGAAAACTTTGGTTTGCTGAGCTTCCTGGTAAAAACCTGCATCTTTACTGATTTTATTATACTAATTAACTAACTAACAGAGTAACTTAGTAACCAGTCAATAACTTTAAACATAACAAGCAATGTTTGATTAAAAAATGGAAGGTTTTTAAGGTTGTAGTTTACAAGGTAAATAACTGTAAATGCTGCAAACTGTTAAGTACGATTGATATAATCTTTCATAACATGTTTACTGTAAATAACCACTGCTTTTACTAGATTATGGTAATTAGGTTTTCACAGTTATCTATCTAGCAGCAGTGTTGTTCTTATGTTATAGCTCAAATAAATAGTATTAACTATTTATTGTGAGTGGTTTCCAATATTCTGTACAGCAAAAACAGCATTTTACTCCAAATGTAATAATTAAGTCTAACGTTTTATTAGCGCCACTGTTTTCTCTGAACGGATTGCTTCTCACCTTTGTAGACCTTTGTAAAGATGATTTACAAATATTGTAAGTAGAATTGCTGTACAATAAGTAATGAATTGTAAGTAGAAATTGTTCAAGGAGGTGGAAGCAAACTCAACCTGTACAAGTCCAAATCACTTAGATGTGCAATTAAGTTCTACTTATTAACAGATACTGTATTTTAAGTTGAGTAGAAATTACTACCAAGAATTGCATGGATATTTTGATATCTTCCTTGGACCTCCAAGGTTTGGGGTTTGATTCACACTTCCACCTTCTGTGTGTGTGTGGAATTTGCATGTTACCCCCAGACTTCGGGGGTTTCCTCCCCAGAGTCTAAAAACTGTTACAGGCTGACTGGCATCTCTAAATTGTTTGTGGTGTGTGTGTGATGAGCTGACACCCCATCCAGGGCTTCCACCCACCTTCTGCACAGAGTCCCCTGTGATAAGCTCCAGGATCCCTGCAACCATGTGTAGGATAAATGCTCAGGGAAGAACCGACCAGCCCTTTTTTTCTGAAAACAATCTGGTCCATGTTGACTTGATGTCATCAGAATAATTGTATATCGGTCAGCCTGACTGTCATGCTGCATTATCTCAAATCCCAAAGATTTTCTCGCAGATTTAGATATGTTGATGGTAGAGACCATTGAAGCTCACTGATCTCTTGAAACCAGTTTAAGATAACTAGTGGTAAGTGATTTGTTAACCCAGGCCATTTAGGTTGTGTCCATAGATTCATGCTGTTGATGACAAATTCTGAACCTACTGTACCATCTGCATGTTACAGCTATAATCCGGCTTCATCAGACCAGATGATGTTTATTTGTTCTTCAAATCGCAGTGACCGAAGTAGCCTCAGATTTCTGGCTGACGTGAGTGCAACCAATATGGTCTTCTGCTGTTGTAGCCTATCTGCGTCAAGGTTCTGGCCTCATCAACAAGGCTTTTCTGCCCACAGATCTGCTGCTCACTGGATTGTGGTCCTTGCATCATTCTCTGTAAACTCTAGAGACCATTGGCCATGAAAATCCCATTAAATCAGCAGTTTCTGAAATACACAAAGCAACTTGTGTTGTCAACTCTTTAGATTGATTCAAATTAACCAATCGCTAAATGAATCAGAAGGGTCTGAGGCCATGGTTTGGGATGCTCAATTCAGGTGATCATCTTCATCATGAGCTGTGGGTAGTGACTGAAAGAATCCTGTAAGAAATGAGGGTCCTCCATACATATTCTGAGCTAACTTTAACTGAAATAGTGTTAAGCTAGTTGAGATGGATTGAGTACTTTAAAAGTCTACACTTGTAAGAAGTATGTTCATGACTTTTAGCTTTATACGTATACAGGCTTTTTTTATGAATGATGATGATAGTGTGTAAACACTCGAACTTATCGCTTTGTACCAGACGTAGTACTGACTGTTTGACTCACTGACTCACTGTTTGACTCACTGACAGTGACTCACTGTCTAAGTGAGGATCATTAATACACATTAGTCATAATGGAGTAATATTTTTCTGTTGATGCAAGAGCTATTTGTGGAAAGCGTAAGTTTAATGCTAAAGATGAAGAACATTCAGATTTGGTTTATTCAGAACGTCATATTTGTATTTAAGAGCACAAAAAATGCCTGAAAAATTACCAAATGACAAAATTACCTCTTTTATCCATCAAAATGGGTAAAACTGAAGGGAAAATAATATTTTTAAAAAATGATGAAATATTAGTCCATCATTTTTCATCTAATTTATTATAATCTAATAAGACTACTGTACAAATATACAGTCATACAGTTAAGACCCTTTCCACTGAACAGAGACCTAGAACCCACTGAAGTGATTATATCAGGGATATCCAATCTACCTGCAAAGGACCACTGTGGGTGCAGATTTTCCTTCCAGTGAAGCAAGAGCCAGACCTGATTCCACACTAATCAACGATCTTGGCTTCAAAATGCTTTGAGGTGTGGTTTCTGCATGGCTGGAATAAAAACTTACACACACACCAGCCCTTTCTGGATAATATTGGACACCCCTGAATTATATTATACAGCCATTTTGGGGGAATTTCTGGTGGAAATATCCACATAGATCAGCTGATCATCTCAGCTCCTGTCATTTCAACTCCCAATAGGAAAAGTGAAATATAAATGAAGGGGGCACGGTGGCTTAGTGGTTAGCACGTTCGCCTCACACCTCCAGGGTCGGGGTTCGATTCCCGCCTCCACCTTGTGTGTGTGGAGTTTGCATGTTCTCCCCGTGCCTCGGGGGTTTCCTCCGGGTACTCCGGTTTCCTCCCCCGGTCCAAATACATGCATGGTAGGTTGATTGGCATCTCTGGAAAATTGTCCATAGTGTGTGATTGCGTGAGTGAATGAGAGTGAGTGTGTGTGCCCTGTGATGGGTTGGCACTCCGTCCATTGTGTATCCTGCCATGACGCCTGAGGCACAGGCTCCCCGTGACCCGAGGTTGTTCGGATAAGCAGTAGAAGATGAATGAATGAAAGATAAATGAATGAATGAATAAATACATATTAAAAATGTATGAATTTAACAATTTAGGCAGCAAAGAATAGTCTATTATAGTATTTTAATATGTAACGTAAAATTTGTTTAAATTCTGAGCCATTATCATGAGTAAACGAAACAGAAACATTTTGGCATTTGGTGGATAAACAGCAATAACCTTTGGTGAGAATTTAATCTCAACATTCTCTAGCATATGTGAAGCCATGCACATAGCCATCTTTAATACAAAGATTATTTTGCAGGGGGAAAAAAAACAACCCATCATTGTTTGAGACACTCGTTTCATTTCCGTACCTTACCGTGTTGTTCAGAAATGCAGACCTGTCCAGCATACTAATTCCAATCAAAATCTAACCAAAGGCTTTAGCACCCTACTTTGCATACAGCGCACACATTTAATAACTACTCAACTTTACTCAAATAATGGAATTGAGCAAATTACACCCAAACAACCTACAAAACAAATGGCCCTGAACTGTCAGTCTTTTTGCTGTCAGTCCATCTTGCATATTTCTGTGTTGTCCTGTCATGCGAGTTCTCCTGTGTGTATCATATTAAAAGCATAACTCATCAGGGTCAGGTCAGCGTTATTCCATTGTACCAGATTGACAGCTTTATTGGACAAAAGGAGGCAAATGTGTTAGGTGTTATCAGTAAAGCAGTGGAGTAATGTGGGAGATAATAATGGAGAATTTCCTTTCAGAAGCTGGAGGTGAGCAGAAAGCTGTCAGAGTCTTTTGTGCCATAATGAAAGGTGTAAAATTGAGCTTTTTTTCCCCTGTGGAGAAAGAAATGTGTCTGCTGTGCCACTACGGTGAAATGTATTCAAACCTTTTTATTTCATGTCGATCGAGCTTCATTTTTTGTTTGTTTGTTTATGTGCAGTGGCTTTTAGGAAGGTTTGCTGTTAATTAGGCACAAGCAAAGAAAGGTGGTGGTAAGTTTGGCTTCGTCTCAAATGCTAGTCAGTGAGAAAAGAAAAGAAAAGAAAAGAAAAGAAAAGAAAAGAAAAGAAAAGAAAATGGCCAGGATTCCAGTATTTCTTTTATCCTAGTGTGTATCTGCTTAGTGATTGTGTGAATACTGAAACAAATCAGTATAAATTTAGTATAATATAAATCAGAGTAAAAATGAATCATTCAGAAATACAGCTACAACAAATGATCTACAATAAAATAGGCAGATTTCAAGGCCCCTGTGCAAGGCCCTAACCCTCAGTTGCTCAGTTGTGTAAAATGAGATAAAATATAAGGATGAGGCCGTCAGCCAAATGCCATAAATGTAAATGTAAACCATTTCGTTCGAACAAGCAGGAGAGGAAAACAAGTAGTTTTGTTATTCTAATCTGTTTATTACCAAGTACGATTATGAAATAGTTATTGATTTAACAAAAAAACAATGGCAAAACTTTATTTGTAGCTAGGATGACCTAGATTGCTATATTTACAATATGTCTTGTTGAAAATTTGCTGGAAAAAAGACTTGTTCAGTCTCTTGTCATTTCAAGACTGGACTACTGCAACTCTGCTGGCAAGACTACAGTACTTATGAACGCAATTCGTCCTCTGCAAATGATCCAAAGTGCAGCTGTACAACTTGTTTTCAACCAGAAAAGAGGACAGAAAAGAGTCTTACACAAAGTTTTTACACACCACTGGTTTCCAATAGCTGCACACATCAGATTCAAAACACTGATGCTTGCCTACAAAGCCAAAAATGGACCAGCTCTCTTTTACCTCAAAGCTCTCTTTTACCTCGCACTGCACCTCGCTGCCTCAGAGCTACCAGCACTCCTTGACTGGTCCCACCATCTCTCAGGGTAAGAGGTAGGTATACAACTGTACAACTATAAGACTCTTTTCTGTCCAGGCACAGAGGTAGCAGAATGAACTTCCCCTGGATGTCTGAACATCTGAGTCATTGATTGTCTTCAAACGACGGGTGAAGACCTTCCTCTTCCTGAAACATTTAACTAGCGCTTATTTTCCCTGTTTGTTTTATGTGTATAGAAGCCTGAACAGACATTTAGGTTGATGGTATCCTAAGTCTGTAACCTAATGAACCAGTGTTAATGTATTCATCAATAGAGACTTAAAAGCACTTTTGTACATCGCTCTGGATAAGGGCGTCTGCCAAATGCCGTAAATGTAAATGTAAAAGTTTGTCTTTAGTGAGTTAGTTTGTGTATTTTAGTTTTCAGTTTGCCTTTTCATTCATTCATTCATTCATTCATTCATTTTCTACCGCTTATCCGAACTTCTCGGGTCACGGGGAGCCTGTGCCTATCTCAGGCGTCATTGGGCATCAAGGCAGGATACACCCTGGACGGAGTGCCAACCCATCACAGGGCACACACACACACACACACACACTCTCATTCACTCACACACTCACACACTACGGACAATTTTCCAGAGATGCCAATCAACCTACCATGCATGTCTTTGGACCGGGGGAGGAAACCGGAGTACCCGGAGGAAACCCCCGAGGCACGGTGAGAACATGCAAACTCCACACACACAAGGCGGAGGCGGGAATCGAACCCCCAACCCTGGAGGTGTGAGGCGAACGTGCTAACCACTAAGCCACCATGCCTCCCAGTTTGCCTTTTATTTATTGTATTTAAATCACAGTGTGTCTTTGCCTGTTTTGAATTATTGCTATACCACCTGTTAGAACCAAACCTTAGTTTATGTACAGATTTCCTGGTTTTCAAAATGGTTTAAATTTTATATTTCGGATCCCATTGTTATTGTTTGTAGATCACCTGAACCTCTCCTGTATCCTGTTTCTGTCTTTACATTTGCAAATCTCACCCTGATCTAGACTTTATATGTTTATCTATACAATGTTGGTAATATGCTTTTTTTTTTTACAAATGTGCTGCAAATAAAATTACTGATGAGTAATCAGATCGCTTTTGAGAAATGATGAAATAAAAAAATAAATACAGTAAGTGCTTTACTGGTAAACACTTCTGTAGATGTTTTGTAGATGGAGCTCGAAAGACTCCAGACTTGATTTAAAATAGCAAGAAAATGGGAAAGCACGGGCCTGAAAGCTTGTACGGATGAGGGAAACGAAAGGACAGAGGGAAAAAAGCATTAAGGGAACGAGAGATAGGAGGAGAGGATGTGCTTGTGAATGTTATCTCGCCGTCCGTGCCTGTCCCGGGCTTTAATCTTGTTAAAATGTGATTAAGTAAAGCACAACAAAAAAGCAAGCACAATATTTACAGATGCTCTGTATATGATTAAATAAGCTTTATGGAGTGGTGAGCTTTTGGTAAGACCATTTTTTTTTAGAAATGTCTCCACTAGCGCTAACAGGCTATAGATAAGACCAAGGAAATGCTGAATGGTTAGTTGACTGTGGTAGGTTTTATTTAGTTTTATTATGTAGACTTTTTAATGTAAAGATTACCCCAGATTCAGATTTCGTCACATTGGTGACGTTAAACAGAGCAGAACGTTAAATCATTTAGTACTTTAGCTTGAGCGCAAAAATAGCAGACTTAAAAAGAAGCATTTTTTTTTTTATTATTTAAGATCGATGCCACATTCTTGTGTGCAGATGTTCACAAAATATTAAGAAAACTGACTAAACAAAGGAAAAAACAATTAACAAACACCTTGGCAGCTTGCAGAAGGAATTGGTTAACTTGATTTGCCTTAAAATTAAATATTCATAAGTAACTTTGGCTAATCAGCAAGCCTTAGATTACGCTAGCTAGTATTGCGGCTAGTCACTGATATCACAGAGCTGTCCATATTTCACGGTTAATGTAGTTACATTGATTTTATACCTCATCCTCCTTCAAGATTTCTCACTATCAGAGCCGACGTTATGCAATTTCACTTGTTCTTCTGAAAACTGACACTTCTTCCTGTATACCGTGAGTCAGAAACTGATACCTGAGATGACAGTTAGCTAATTGTCAAAATTCGTAAAGTAAGTTAAAGTAAGCTGGAAAAATCTTTAAATGAAGATGTCTTTGGTGTCTTAAAACAAACAGCATATAACCAGCAGAAAGATTAATTAGTTAACTGATAAGGTGTGATTAGTTGATGGACAGCTAACAGATATAGCTCAATTGAACAGGTTGTGTGTACTTTAAGATGTATTTAAATGTATCACATGTAGTTTAACTTCCTAGGTTGTGGCTAATGTTTAGCTGTAGCTCTCGCTAGCTCTAATAGTCTTGCTCTTGCTTCTCGTCAGCTCTGAGAAGTCTGTATCTCCGTCTGGACTGGATTCTGACTTACACAAAGGTCACTTTAATAAAAGCGTCTGCCAGATAAATGCAATCTTGTTTCAAGCATGCTCACCTCTCTGACAGTGTTCAGCTGGAATTCTCATAAAAATTCAGGTAATGGTTTGTAGAAGACATTGAAGGACTCTGTTTTTGCTTGTAGTGGCTAAATAGTGTTCTTCAACCAATTTTATACTTGTTTTAAATCATGTGTAACCAAATATGTAAACTAATGTATTTTAAGTGTTTTCTAATCAGACACACGTACAGTACTGATACAAATAGAAGGAGATTATTACTCACTCACTCTCTCACTCATTTTCTACCGCTTATCCGAACTACCTCGGGTCACGGGGAGCTTGTGCCTATCTCAGGCGTCATCGGGCATCAAGGCAGGATATACCCTGGACGGAGTGCCAACCCGAGAACATGCAAACTCTACACACACAAGGCGGAGGCGCGAATCGAACCCTGACCCTGGAGGTGTGAGGCAAACGTGCTAACCACTAAGCCACTGCCCCCCTTAAAAGCTAAGCTAATCAAAGTGCATTAAGGCACACAGTCCCGCCTCCTGTTGGGAGACCAACCAGATCACCTTAGAGAGAGACAGAGACAGACAGAGAGAGAAACAGACAGACAGACAGACAGACAGACAGACAGAGAAAGAGATTCTGTTCTGTTAATTAGCCTAATTGGTAAAAATATCCACCCATGACCATGCACCTTAATGGCAGATCAAAATCACACAATTAAAGTCACAATACCTTAATAATTAACTTTTAACAGTAAAATTTTATGTTGTTAGGAGCTTCTAAAAGAGCTACTGTTCTTAGCAGTTATCTGTATTAGGAGCTACTAAAACAGCTTCTAGTTATGTACACACTTTATCTGTGTATACAGATCTACAGTATAGAGCTACAGTTAAAGTAACTGTTAAAGTGTTTCGTTTCGTTAAAGCATCAGACCCCAGAATAGATGGATCCACTCGGACAATAAACAACCAGTAAATCCAGTAGAGGACAGTTGATTTCCCAAATCCCAATTCAACAACAAACCTTGAACTCAGAACCCTGAGTTCAAATAACCCTGAGAAATACACACCTAGCATAGTGTATTTAATTTATTCTAGTTTATTTATAGAGTTTCATAGACGGACAGCTGATAAACCTGTACGCTTTCTACATGTGAGCTAATACTATTATTAAACCTTTAAGAAGCTCATTTCATTAATTGCTCTTGGTCTTTTTGAGCTTTTTAAAGGCAGTGTGAAGTATACAGTTCCAGCAGCAGTTCCTGAAAAGAGATACAGCCTTCTATTAAAACGATAGAACATAATTTGATAAATTTATCCTTATACTTCTGACACATGCCCAAGAGCATCTACAATAGCACTAAATCAGGCCCTGTTACAGAACATAAGGCTTAATGATACATCTACATGAACTGACCACGCTGTGTTTTATATTTAGACCGATTTCAAATCTCATACTAATTCATTTTTTTTATTATTATTTTTTTTTTTTTACAATTGTAGAAGAAGCTATTTCTGTCCAACTGTGCTCCTTCCTGCAGAGAAATGTGCCCGTGGAGTTTAAGTCTGAATTTAGACCTCATCATAGCACTGCAACAGCGCTTGTCAAAGTAACTAATGGCTTACTTATATCCTCTGTGGATATCTCTCGCTCTACTCATACTGCCTGGTGCAGAATCTGACACTATAAAGCATAATATCCTGTTTGATACACTTGGGAATAATGTCAGTATTTGTACAGACGCACTTTATGCACTCCTGGTTCAGAGTGTACCTTATGGACTGGTGTCTTTGTGTACGTCTCTGACCTTAAAACAAGAAGGAAAAAGAAGACCTTAAATGTCTGACTCCCTGATCAGCACCCTTGAGACACACCCTTAGGAACAGGCATTTAATCACAATAAAGAGATTTTGCTTATTTTTCCAGAATATTATCAGTATAAGGAACATTCGGGTCATGTTCATGTTCATACTGAGAGTTTACTTCTACTTCTCAGTTGATTTCTTGTGAAACACCATGTCTTGTCCATCCATCCTAGTCTTACTCACTGAGTCACACATTTTTTGTGCGATGTATGTAAATTTATTGTCAATACTATGTCAATTTTTTCAGTTTTTGAGACAAATTTTGTCCAAATCCCTGTAATAATGCACCTTTCTAGATGGCTCAAGTGAATAAGGGTCTGGGTTGCTGATTGAAAGATTGGTGTTCAAGCCCCAGTGCTTCCAAGATGCCACTGTGATCTGACCTAACTTTCTCAACTGGGATAGAAAAAGAATCTAGAATCTGGTCGAATACTTATAGTAGTCTAATAGAAGTGGTTGAGAGTTATATTTGTAGATACACAACATTGTTGTCAGGACTCAGCCCGGACTTTGGCCACGTGCTTTTGTTTATGTTTTGTCACGTGTCTGCCCCGCCCTTGTCTCTTCGTCCCTGCCTCTGCACACCTGTTCCTCATGTGTCTAATTGTGATTAGTATTTAGTCGAGTCGCGTTGCCTTAAGTAGCACAGAATCCTCTGTTGTTGTCGTCTGTTATAGTCGTGTCTGCTGTTGTCTTTGTCCTGTTCTGTGTTTATTTTAGTTATCCTGCATTTGGGTCTGTTTTATCCCCGCATCCCTGACAACTCTAGGTGTCTCAATCTCTAGGTGTGTCCCAAATGATGTACTGCATGCTATGTACTTTGTTCTCTAAAATCTAGAGCATGAATTTTAAAATGGTACAACCGTCTCAAATGGAGTACGACCAGAGTGTCAGCCATCTTGAAAATTGTTTCTCATCCAGGATCAGCACCTGGTAGCCCTGTCCCTTATATTCTGTGTAAGTGTTCAACACTATACATTTGTTTTTGTTTTTTTGTTGTACATCATCCTGGTACTTGAAGTGCACTACTTCTTGTTGGAATGTTCAGAATCAGAATCAGGATCAGATTCTGATCGATGTTCACACTATTTATAATACAAAATGATGAAGAATAGTGCATAAGTATGTGATTTGGGAGACTATCACCTTCTAGTTGTCATTTGTTACTGGTTTTGTTATTGTTCATTGTTCTGCAGTTTTTTGTTTTGTTTTTACTGTTTTGTTTTGTCTGAGATGCTTAATTTGTCTGCCAGCTTTTTCAATAAACCTTTATTCACCTGCACCAGCTACCTGACATTGGGTTGCTGTCTGGAGTATTTCTTCATTTTCTTCTTACTCTCAAGTAGGTTCCTCTAGGTTCTCCAGTTTCCTTTCCCTCTCAAGCATGGAAATGATGTTCTTACAGTATCCTCTAAGAATCCTGACCAGGACTCCAGTGAATGACGCTCCATTGGACAAGAACTTTTTTTTTTTATAAAACGCGAATTACTGTATAATATATGTTTCTGACTGTTCTCAGAATCATACAGATGTAAATTATCTGACACAGAACTGTCAATCACGATAATCGAAAGCAGTGACTAAAGTGTTAATATATGCAAATGAATATGCACATTGTCTGATCTGAGCTCAACGATCTCAGCAAGTATCACTCGCATTATCACAGGGATCTCATTGCTTAGAAGAAATATATGATATTAGATTTATTTCCATTCTAAACAAGGTTGAGCCTAAAGACAAATTTCTTTCTAAATCTCAGTATATTTGATATTGGTGCATATTTGATCTAAAAATAGATCCTGCTTGATTTGTTAGACAGATATTCCACTAGAGAAAATGGGTTTGTTGAGTGGCAGAGTCTGAGTACAGGAGCTAAATATAATGTTCATTAACTTTAAAAAAAAAAAAATCATTCTGGCATCTCCTACCAGAGTCCGTTCATCCTGCAGCGCTAGCTAATTGGATGTGGTTTTGTGATCAAATCTCAGAGGACTGAGTCAGGTTTATTTTCAGGCCTGTTACAAAATACTGACTTTATGGATCACGTTAATTTACTTACGACCGACTGATTTTGGATTACGGCACTAAATTACCTGCATTTTTCTTTTTAATTTTTGAAAATAAGAATATAAAGTGCGTTTCTTGTTACGGATTAACAATTGAAGGCTAAATGTGAACCTCTTTACAGTGTAATTTAAGCTACTACATTTATGTATACTGTTCCTTTTTAACCGATTGAAATGAAAGACTACTGTAGATGGAGCAGGATGCCACCCTTGAGGTTTTTATTTTTCCTCATAAAGGTTTGAATGTTCATCCATCATTATTTTGGTTGTACTGTAAAATGTCAATTCACTCACATGACAGAGGCGTACATAATAATAATAATAATAATAATAATAATAATAATAATAATAATAATAATAATAATAATTTAACTGTAATATTAACTGAAAGAGTGTATAAACGGTGTACATGTATATACTGGATATTTATATATATATAAATATCCAGAAGAAACCCCTTCGGCCCTTAGGATTAAGGTCATTTTAATTAAGGAAAGTGACATAGGTCAAAGTGATGCAGTGGTGTAGAAGCTAGCATCTACAGCACAAGTTTCTTTCTGGAATCATGTGGAATTATTGAATCCGATTGGTTACAAGTTGATCATTTTGTATAACAGCAGCGAAATTGTGTTGCTTCTTCGGCTAATAACAAACAGATAAACTTTATTTTACAAACAAAAACATTTTATATGATATGGTGAGGTTTTCTATTAAGAAACATTTATTTATCATTTTAAAAATGAAGTCTCCCGTGTTAAAATTGTAATATTCAGTATGTTTTCCACTATTGGATGGCAGCTATAGTAACACTTCCAACTGAGGTAACTCTAGAGACTTATAGCTTGGTTAGGGTTTTGTGCTGGACTATATTACTCATCAGCAAGACTTATGGATGTAGCAGAATATGGATGGAGGAGGTTTCTCTCAGTGTAAGTGGGCCAAGAGGAGCAGATCCAGGAGAACCAGAGGCAGCACGACAAACTTGAGTCCCTCCTGGACCAGTCTTCCCCCTTGCTTTGCTGAGGACATTGCTTTGTGTTCTTGCCCCACTTTAAACATCACTCTGCCTCGCCACTCGATTGAAGGCATCCCCCTAACCCCTTTGAGGACGTCACTACAGATGGGTCACATGGGTGTCACTCCCATCTCCTTGCTCTGCCCCGAACGTCACTTCACCAACCGGCTCCTCTTTGGACATTGCTCCACCTCCTTGCTCCACTGACACTACCTCCCTCCAGCCCCTATTCTTCTTCTTGCTATGTGGTTAACTTCACTCCCCTGTCTTGCTTTGTAAAGAATATTGCTCCTCCCTCTCACAAACGTTGCTAGCTCCATGAAGAACAAAAGGGAATAAATCACGCTTTTCCACTAGTTGAGACTTCAGGAGCTGGACAGAAGGCTGTATGTGTATGATTAATCACCGAGATACAATAAGGAAATTACACTGGAATAACTCAGTACCATCTGGAAAGTTAAAGATATGTCATAGACTGAAAGCACAAGCTGGCCTTCATTAATGCAATCACACGTTTTACATACCGTGTGAAAATGGGTCAACAACCAAGCTTTCAATGTTAACGTGTTTTGAAGAAAAAATTATTATATGGAATAAACTCTTGACAGACGGAGGACGGTCGGATCTGGTGGCAGACTTAAAAATATATAGTTAGGAATAGCTGATTTGTGCAGCTGTGAGCATAGGTTCATTAGATCACTTATCATGCTTGAGCAATGAAAAGGGAATATCTAGCTGTCTATGACAAGGGTGTCCGTAGTGCAGCCCACAAAAAACATTACCTGGCCTTTGGTTGGATGAACCTTGCATTTTTTTCTTTTACCTGATGGTGGCACCAGACTGCAGTAACGCAGTTAGCTAAACTACATATTGTACAAGAGAGATGTTCCTTATACTTACTGTACTTTCTAGACTGTACCTGGGAATTAAATAAGTGCATGATACTGTATATGATAAAACCATACTATATTATGTAAAATATGATATATAAAATATAGAAAAGGCTGTAATTTGTACACCTTTGACCCAAATTGGATGCCAATATCCTCAAACTAAATCACTTTGAGTTTATATTCATTAAACTCTAATATACTGCACTATTCATGCTTATGACTTATATACAAGATCTGTACATTTTTATGTCCTCAGGTATTTTACTGAGGTCAAATCTTATCTAAGTCCTCTCTGAAAAAAGTTTGGACACAACTGATTTATACTATATATATATATATATATATATATATATATACAGTAGGTACAGATCAACAGATAAAGCAGAAGCTATAATATATCTATAATATTCACTGATACACTTTTTGTCATTATATTAAACTAATGAACAGAAAAGCTTTTTCTTTCTCCTTCTTCAATCTCATTTTCTCCCTCTTTTCTTCTCACATGGCTGGATACGTGTTCTCAAAATATTATCCCAGCATGCTTTGCTCTGACAGCTCACCCTGTCTGTTCATGACGTCTCACAGCTGGCTGCGTCCTCCCAGAGACACGTGTCCTCTCTTGTCCTCCCTAGTTCCTCTCTCGAGGCACTCTGACCGTCCTCGTCACTTTTAGCAAACTCTGTTTGTTCTTCTCTGCTGAAACTAACTGAACATCTTAACAGTGCAAATGTGTGAGACTGTATACTGTGTAGTAATTATCATAGGTTTATTTTCTGACACTGAATTGAGAAACCTATTCAGTGTGAATCTGTCAGAGATTTCACAGAACATTTTATTTAGCTCGGTGTATGTTTCTGCAAACAGGACTGGCTTTTAACTTCTGTCACACCTGAAATTTACAGGTATTTGGGGTGTAAAATCTTGACAGCTGCTTCTCCCAGGGCTGGAACAGTGGTTATAAAGTTTTAAAAGAGAGGTTCGGATCTTTGGATAAATAAGGAATCACCCAAGATTTATTTTTGGTATCTTTTGGCTTTCCACATCCACATGCTACTCTCATGCTCTGCACACTCTCCTCTGACATCACTCTCCATTCCCATCACTGTCCACGTCTACGTTGTCACCACTCTCATGTTCCGCCCACTCTCCTCTCACATCACTCTCATGCTCCGCCCACTGTCCTCTCTCATGTTCCACCCACTCTCCTCTCACATCACTCTCATGCTCCGCCCACTGTCCTCTCTCATGTTCCACCCACTCTCCTCTCACATCGCTCTCATGCCCCGCCCACTGTCCACTCAGATTATTCTCCTCATCCACATGCCACATTTATTCATGCCCACTCTCCTCTCACATTACTGTCCTCTCTCATGCTCTTCTTACCTCTCTTCTTACCTCTCACATGCTCCGCCAACTATCATTTTATATCTCTCCACCACCACCTTCTTATCTCTCATGCCTCACCTAATCTACATCACTCTTCACGTCTATCTTCTCACCACTCTCCTACTCAGCCCACTCTCCTCTCATATCACTCTCCACCTCCACCTTTTCACCTCGTCACTCCCCACATTCACCTTCTTGCCACTCTCATGCTCCGCCGGATCTCCTTTCACATCCCACTCCACATCCACCTTCTCGCCACTCTCATGCTCTGCCCATTCTCCTTTCACATCACTCTCCACATCCATCTTATCTCTCTCATGCCTCACCCACTCTCTATAATCACTCTCCTCTTCCACTTTATCACTCTTTCATGCTCTGCCTGCTCTCCTCCCCATTACTCACCACATCCACCTTCTTACCTCTCTCATGCTCCGCCCACCTTCCTCCCCATCACTTACCACATCCACCTTCTTACCTCTCATGCTCCGCCCACTGTCCTCCCCATCACTCACCACATCCACCTTCTTACCTCTCTCATGCTCCGCCCACTCTCTTCTCACATTGCTCAGCATACAGTACAGTGACTCGGTATGAAGTCAGATTCAAACCAACCACCTTAGACTTGAGAGGCCAGGACTCAACACCAATAAATCCCACACAGAGCAGCCAGGCTTGGCGTGCCTTTGTCTTTTAAAAGCACACCCACAAAAAAAAAGAAAGTAAAGTATAAAAAAAGACTAGAATTATTTATCCAATTGGATTACAGCCTCAGATTTTTATCATGTTAATCAGCTCAGTTTATATCTCTGAGTCTATTGCTTTGTTTCACCTCTAGGCGCATAAACAGACTTTTTAGCTCTTTTTTAATTTAAATTTCAATTAAAAATTATGTTACACAAGAACATATTAATTCAGATCATAGATTTTTTAATGTGAGATTAGAACCTTCATCGTGATGTTACGTGTATGTGTGTTTTGGGGTCAACACTTTACACCACACGTCAGCATTGTCTCCTGAGCACAGATGTGCATAAACAAGAACTTTGCTTTCCACAGCATGAGTGTGCTAATGTGCTAAAGGCCCCCACAATGTGATAAACACACACACACACACACACACACACACACACACACACAAACACATGGAGATACACAAGTACAAACAATTGAATAGCACCAATGAGAATTTTAGGTATTTTTCCTGTGGGAGAAAGCTGAAGAAAAAAAAATCTGATAAACAAACAGTGATAGAACAAAACAAAAGCTGCAATCCTCCAGAGTAAACATCGACAATCAATTACTGCATGAGTCATAAAAATACAAGCCACAAAAAGTATAAGCCAAAAATCCCAAGTATTAGCATTCTGTTCTCTACTATATAGCTCTGTAACTTAACAATCATAATTAAGTAATCATAAATATATGCATTAGATTTTTTTTTTTTTTTTGTTAGGATAGCACATAATTCTCATTATGTTCTGATATTATTGAATTATTACGTTTCCCAAATAACAAACCCTAGGAAAGTAAACCAATAAAATCTGGAAAATCTAAAAAGGTTATGAGTTTAATTTAAATAAAATCTAACATTACTCCATTTTTGGTTGTTTTTACAAATTACAAAGCAGTTTTTAATTCAATTCAATTCTATTCAAGTTTATTTGTATAGCGCTTTTTACAATGGACATTGTCTCAAAGCAGCTTTACAGAACATAAACATAGAACAGAAGATAAACATAAGGAGTAATATAAAGAATTAATATAATAAAAATTCAATATATATATATATATATAGTTCACAGTGTGTATGTATGTATGTATGTATGTATGTATGTATGTATGTATGTATATGTATTTATCCCCAATGAGCAAGTCTGAGGTGACTCAGGCAGCAGTGGCAAGGAAAAACTCCCTTAGATTGGAAAAGGAAGAAACCTTGAGAGGAACCAGACTCAAAGGGGAACCCATCCTCATATAGGTGACACTGGGGGGTGTGATTATAAATATACAGTCAGGCAAGTGTTGTATTGGTGTAGGGATCACATGGAGTTCAGATCTCCTCTTAGTACCACAGAGTCCAACTGGAGCTGGTAGATCTGTAGATGTCTCAGGATTCTCACAGAGTCGGCTTCATCTCAGCGGAGGTCCAAAAACTTCATCGCACGAAGACAATCGGAGCTGGTACAATGTCTGGGTGTCTCGGCATGGGTAGAAAAAAAGTGCAGAGCAGTGCAGATGGATTAACATATCTGCTGTTCATAATATTTGTAAGTCTGATGTAATAGAGCACAATATTATGGGATGTATTATGTGTACGCCTGACTAATGTCATTTTTAATGACATAATTTTATCTAGCAACAGAACAGTTGTTTTAATCTGGAACCTAGAAAAAATCTAAAATACAGTAGATAAAAATCGATTCAGGTAGAAATATAATTAATTAATCATTCTATATTTGGATTTATCCATGAATGTAGATCTTTTGTAGAATGTAAAAATGTAGATTATATTATTGTATAATTTTTTTTTTCGTGATGTATTTGAGCAAAGAAGAACAAATAAAATAATTTTTCTAACAGGAATTCAGGACATGTTGAGCAAATTCTTTAGATAAAAGCTTTAATTTATTTTTTATTTTTGCATTTTTCTCCTATGACTTACGTTTTTATCTCAGTTTCACACACCTGAGCAATTGAGGCTTAACAACCTTGCTCAGGGGCCTAGTGGTTGCAGTGGAATTCAAAATAACAACCTTCTAATTGGAAGCCCAACACTTTAACCATTAGGCTACCACATCCTACAATACCAGTTTACATTTACAGCATATGCCAGACACCCGCCACCATAGTGACTTGCATTTCATCTTTTTTTTTGAACAACTGAGCAGTTAAAGGGTTAAGGGCTTCACTCAAGGGCCCAGCAGTGGCAGCTTGGTGGACCTGGGATTCAAACTCACAACCTTCCTATCAGTGGTGCAACACCTTAACCACAAATCTATCATTATGATGCTGGACTGTGCTGTCATATTCCATGTAACCCTGTATGGCCAAAAGTATGTATGTGCTTCCTTTCCAACTCGTGCCACAAAATTTAAAGCAGACAATTGTACAGAACATATCTGTATGCTGTGTCTTTACAGTTTACCTTCACTGGAAGTAAGAGATGCAAAGAGTGTTCCAGCATGACAATGCTTCTGTGCACAAAGCCCCTGAGCTCCATGAAGCCATGGTGTGAAGGTTAAGGTTGGAGTGGAAGAACTAGAGTGTCCTGCACAGAGCCCTGACTCAACCCAACCAAACACATTTGGGATGAACTGGAACACTGACTGAACTCTAGCTCAGTGAGATCATGATCTTGTAGCTCAATGATCACAAATACTCATAGTCCTGCTCCAGTGGAAAGCTAGTGGAAAAGAGTTCCCAGAGTTGAGTGAATCTCAACATTGTCCCTAGTGTGTCAGCGAATGTGTTTGTGATTGTGCCTCATAATGAGTTAGCACCCCTGGGATAGACCTCAGGTTCCTTGTAGACACTGTAGTATAAACACTACAGAAAATGCATGGGTAAATGTTGATCTCCTGCATTTTTACACAGGTGTAAAAGACAAAACCCAGAAAAAATACAACAGTTCTGTGGACAGAAACATCTTCTTGATGAGAATGTGCAGCATGGCTCAGACTGACAGGATAGCTATAGTAGCTCTTCTATAGTAGACTAAATTATATCTTGATTGAAATTTCTTGTTTCATAATAATTATTTTTGTTTGATATTTAACAATTTCAATTACTTTAATAACAGATAACAGCTAAAAAAAAGATGCTGGTGGCTTAATGGTTAGTATGGTAGTCTCATACCTCCAAGGTTGGTGGTTGTGGGGTTTGCATGTTTTCCCCGTACCCCAGGGGTTTACTCCCCTTTGCCAAAGACATGTGTAGAAGGCTGATTGGCATCTCTACATTGTCTGTAATGTGCAAATGGGTGTTTGTGTGTGTGTCCTGAGATAGACTGGCATCCTGTACAGGGTGTACCCTACCATGTGACCAGAGTCTCCTGTGATATGCTTCAGGTTGCCTGCAACCCAGTAGAATGGAATGGATGGAGGGTTTTGTATGGAAAAATCTACACTGTGTAGTGTTCAAAAGCTTCTGACTTCAGCAGAGTATGGCATATGATAATATAATTATTTAAAATTTATTTAGCACTGAATATTGTAATATCATCCCAAGATTGTTTATGAACCCTGCCTTGATATCAGTAAAGGTTTTCACTAGATTTCCTTTCTCACAGCACAGTCATACTTATACAGTGTCACAATCCAATCTCTTATTTATTGGTCATTCCTTTTGAGTGGAGGCATTCTGGGACTTGCATAGCATTTACTCAGTGCTTTAGAAAACACACACACAGAGAGAGAAAGATAGAGAAAGAAAGAGAGAGAGAGAGAGAGAGAGAGAGAGAGAGAGAGAGAGAGTAAATAATGCTGCATAGCATCCATTCAGTCCAAAAGTTTGTTAAATAAAGCAGAATAAAGAGTCATCAAGGCAACCTAGTGTGCTTTTTGCTGGATGTAACCTTTCACTATATAAAACTCTAAAGAATAAAAAAAAATACAAAATAGGAAAAAAGGAAAAGAAAAAAAAAGACATTTCTGTGTATTCTTTTGTCCTGGTAGGCATCAGCCAGTGCTGTTCCAAGGTAACCTTTCTCTAATTGGTATTTCTATGCCTATTTTATTGGCCTTGGGCACAGCGGGGTTGTCTGTGACAATGTTGCTGTTTAAGCTACCGCCAGTTTTTCCTGCTGAGAATCAAATAAATAAATTAATAAATTAAAAGATTGGTTTTCTTCCCTTATTTCAATTGTATTGCATTTTAAATATCATCTGAGAAGCTCGAGAAGCACTGTAAACATCAGTATTATCATCAGTATTATCCATACATCTAATATTATAAATGTAAAAGAAAGGAAAAAAAAAGAAACAACAACAACAAAATTACAAGTGTGCTAGCTTTGAAGTGGACAGTGTTCTGGACCCTGTTTTGAGTATACGGCTCTGTCCGTGGTGCTGAACCCCCATGCCTTGCTAGCCGCTACACCTCCTTTAGAGTGTGGAAATGTCCATGGTTCTGAAAGACAGCTACACAACAGTCCTGATGTACTGTATGTGGTATTTGCAGATTTTAAATAAAAGATAACTGTATTAATCTCAGGTACAAAAAAGAAAAAAATCACTGCTAGAGCAGCAAATAGATATAGTCAGATTAACAAATATTTATGTATATCAAATTATAATGGAGATTTTAAAAGAATAAATAATCTAAGTTCAAAGTGCAAACTTTCTGCTTTAATACATTGTGAAGGGTGTTTCACTTTGTATATGTGCACCCACTCCCCCTCACTCCCCCAGGCTTTACTTAAAATAGCAAAATCAATTGGACAATTTAAGACGACCATAAATAAAATGGTCATTTTTACTACTTGGTTGCAAAGTCTTTGCATTTGTTTCCATATCTGTTCCGATTTATGGCATTGGGCATACAGTCGTATAAAGAATGATTAACAAAATTGCTTTGAAGTCTATAAAAAAAAAATACTTCACCAAGTCAGGGACTAAGAGCGCTAAACAATCACCTAAACTATTTACATTTTAATTTATTTGTAAAAAACTTTTAACAAATGACATAAATAAATACTGTAAAGTGTAAAATTAGATTACTATTTATTGCCAACATCTATCCCTAATGAGCAAGACTGAGGCAATGATGGTGAGGAAAATCTCCCTGAGATGATATGAGGAAGTAGCCTTGAGAGGGACCAGACTCAGAAGGGAACCACATCCTATTTTTGGGTGATAATGGACAGTAAATAATGTAAATGTAAGTAATGTCCCTTCTGCAACAGTTTATAGTTGAGTGGAATTGTGCAACAAAGAGCTACTGAGGAACTAATAGTTCAGCGTCATTTCCGTGTTTAATACAGACTTAACACTAATTCCTTCTTGCAAATATTTTCAAATGTTTACTGATAAAGACCTTAGCACAAATCTGACCAACACAATGGCATTTCAAAGATGGTGCGATAATCTCAAAGTATTTCCATTCACAATAATACCATGGGTCATGTGCTGTCCATGCAGATCTATGTATCAGAATGCAACACCAAGTGATGAGTGTCA
Organism: Tachysurus vachellii; assembly: GCF_030014155.1. Taxonomy (NCBI): domain Eukaryota; kingdom Metazoa; phylum Chordata; class Actinopteri; order Siluriformes; family Bagridae; genus Tachysurus; species Tachysurus vachellii. The sequence continues at coordinate 4,230,796 of NC_083467.1, forward strand.
GGATAGACATAGCAAAGTGTGAAAAAAAAAAACACAAGTAAAGATTTTGTCTCTTTTTTATCTCTTCTTTAAATGTTAATTAAATTCATTCATGCAGATGAGTTAGGTGTTTAATCATTGTTTGAATCAGCCAGTGACTCAGATGTTCAGACTTCAATAAAGTTCATTCATGGAAACAAGTTGTGTAGCTGCATTCCGGTTGTGCCAGGACTGAGGTGCGGTAGTCCAGCCTTAAGAAATGATACAGGTCTGAAGCTGAGCATCCAGTGTGTATAGATGAAACTTTTGGAAGTTTTAAAGGAGAAATCTACATGAGTGTGTCACTGTGGCACAGAACAGATGATTCTTCCCCTCAGCTGCAAGCAGTGACAGATGATTAGATTTGAGAGTTAGCCAAAGAGATCACAAGAACCAAATGTAGGAAAACATATCAATGACTAAATAAATCTGGAACTCATAGACATCATTTCCTGCTGAAGATACCAGGGCTTTACTGCAGTTTCTCCAGTACCTGCGTTTCTTGGGCATTTTGCTTTCAGCAGGTGTACATCTTGCTCAGTTGGAATCAGGTCAGGTGGCTGACATTTGGAGAAGTGCGGAACATTCGACTTTACCTTAAAAAAGTCTTGGATTGCTTTCAAGTATAATTACACAAGCGTTTTGTTCCAGGTTATTACACAGACATGCAATTGGATAAAGATCTGGAAACCTGTAGGCCACGGAAACACCTTTAACACTTCCTCATGTTGCACTTCAAGAATGTGTGCATTATAGTGCATTATATTGCTGAAAGAGTCTATTAGCATAAGAGGATATGAGAGGGTCAGTCTGAACTCCAAATAAATGCTTAGACACAGGGTTATCTGGTGGAACATTACCAAGAGCATCACAGTGCTCATGTGATCAGACCAGGTGACCTTCTTTTATTGCACCGAGGTATAGTTCTGATACTTGCATTTCTCCCACAACTAATATAATAATCATCTAATATATTCTAGACCTTGTGCCATTGTTCTGAGATAAACCGTGTTATTGTTTTTATCTGTGATTGGTCATAATAGTTTGGCTCATTTGTACAGAACCTCTTCAGTTGCTTAGGACTATTAATTAGTACTTTGCTACATAAGACAAAATATAACCTGATGTACAATCATGTGCAGGTTATTAGAATAAGATGCCTTTATTTTTTGTCACATATACATTACAGCACAGTAAAATTCTTTCTTCGGATATCCCAACTTTGGAGGTTCGATTCTGAGCGCAGGTTTACAGCGCCCCTGAAGCAGAGAGGGTTAGGTGGAAGCTTGGTAATGCTGTGGCTTGAACCCCGGTCTACAACCCAGAGTCTTAACCCCTTGAGCCACCACTGACCCAATAAGGATGCAGCAGAAGAACCAGACCAGAAGAACAAGACAGAGTAGATAAGCGCACCATGCTAAGAGGGAAGGACCTGAGATTTCCTTATGCACTGAAGAAGATGGAGCCTGTACATCCTCAAAGTAGTCTGTAGATTACAGGTGTCCTGCCCTGTGAATGAAGGTTTTAATTTCACCTGTTTCATTCCAGCTGCTCTTAGCTTTCAACAAACTCAAGTGTGACTTCTACTTGGTTTCGTTTGAATGAAATCCTGCGCACATCCCAGCACTTTTCAGATAAGCTTGGATACTCCTCCTGCAGAGCATCGATTTCAGCAAGGAGTCGGTTAGGGATTCAGACATGATCACTAAGATCTTGGCAGCTTTTCTCCTTTCAATCTTCTCAAAACCAATATACAATATACAATATGTTCTACTTGTTATGTAGTGATATTTATTATGTCTTTATGGGCAATCCTGAGAAATTATGGCATTGATGCTGTTGCATGCTTTTAACAAGTTGGTTCATAATCCTGATGATGAGCATTAGATCAAATTCATCACTGCATCATCTGAACATGTGCTTCTGTGGAAGGTGAAAAAAAGACAAGATCTTGAATATTTCTTTTTTTTCCTTTCTTTCTTTTCATTTTCTATACGGTAAACACCGGTATTTATGAACCTTGGTAAGCAATTAAGTTAGCATTGTCTAATAATAGTGTCTGTTTTCGTTAGTTTTTTTTTATATAAAATAAATTATAAAGTCATTAGTCCTGTCTGATAAATTTGTTCTACTTTCATATTTCTTTTTACGTTTGAACATCTGAAATGATGTTAGCTGTAAATGTCAGATGCCAGGACGGAAAGTGAGAGATGGAGAAAGAATTTGCACTTTTAGGATGTCTCAACATGCCAAAGTCTTATACATGAGACATGCCGACTCTTATTTTCACTGTGCAGCCAAACAGAAATGATTTCTTTGTTCTGAATAATCACAAGTGTGATATGTGTTCACACCGAGTCGAGTTTTTTTTGGCTTCTAGCATACAGATCATTGCATAATTAAATATACTGCAGTCTATAATGTTCTACAATACACTCAGTAGTGATGAGGAAGGCTGTAAAATATCAAGAAAAGCTGTTCTGATTAAGATGAATATCACTGTGTAGGTTGTATGAGTGACACATAATGGGTCAGCATACTGACGAGCGCAGTGTGTGATCTCTGAGGTCAGTCGAGCTCACACTGGGGCGTGTGGGCGCAAATGAATACAGAAGGAGCTCGGTTAACGTAATACTCGTATTTCTCCCGCTGTTAAACGGTAGATCTTGTATGTATTAGATCATTAGTCCACTTCTCTGTGTATTCTTACTGCTTGCTAATTCTTACCGTTGTTCTGTGAGTCTGAGAGACCCTCATAACTGCTACATAATGCAGAGTTTCAATGCAAATCCCAATGTGCTCCATGCCTCTGTCGTCATGGAGATATGAAGGCATTTCACGGGGTGCTGTTTCTGCTTGACAGTTGCGTGAAGAGGGGAAAGGCTTGTCTTTTATAACTCTTTATACCTGTGATCAATGAGTGGAGTAAAAACGAACTGTAAACACGAACAAGTTGATGTGGCTGTGACGGGGTTTGGTAGCTCAGTGGTTAAGGTGTTGGGCTACTGATCGGAAGGTCATGGGTTCAAGCCCCAGGTCCACCAAGCTGCCACTGCTGTCCCTGAGCAAGGCCCTTAACCCTCAGTTGCTCAGTTGTAAGTCACTCTGGATAAGGGTGTCTGGTAAATGTAAATGTAGATAAGTTTGGAACAAATATACTTGTACGCATAACAATCATGGCGTGGTTTGGCTTTTAGCTTTTTTGATGTCTGAGATCTTCAGAGTCTAGACACTTCTCCCTCCCAGGATAGTGAAATCAATGAGTCAATAAAACAAAAATAAAGTGGCCTAAAAAGTTATTACATAAAAAAATGTAATAACTTACTTAAAAGTTTTTACCAGGCTTACCAGGGGCGTCACTAGGCCCTTTTTCTTCTGCCCAGCCCCCCCTAAAAAATTATTTGATTAATAAAGTGCTTTCTCAGTCTCTCCAGCTCTCAACTTTGCCAAATATGATTCATTTCTACAACAAGCCTTTTCCATCTAAATCTACTAGATCTACATACATTTTTTCACATATCGATGCTATTGGTCAGTCCCCATGTGGGTCTGTTATTTTTACAAGTTATTAACCAATCTAAAGTCTTGAAAATAGCTTGAGAGCAAATCTCATAACTCCATTGGACACTTCAACTGTCCACCTCTTCCTCACTCCGTGTGAGAGCTTCGCGGCATATTTCTCCTTAATAAGAGTCGCAACGAATCAACACGTCTTCTGAGGTAAATGTCTTCAAAACACTGGGCTCAAAGAAAAAAAAAATCTTGACCCCCGCTAGTTCTGGTGCTCATCTGAGGACAGGAATTTAGCGCAAGACAATCCACTGCAACGCGGACTAAACCCTGTGCACTGCAGATAAGGTACGGCGTTTTTTTAATTTCCTGAAAAATAACGGTTTTGGAGATACGAGGATTCCGCCTGACAGCGACGATATGCTATGCTTTGAGTGTTGGGAAAAATGATCTGGTATAAATATTTTGGGAAGTGAGCTCAGTGGTTAAGGTGTTGGACTAATGATTGGAAGGTTCTGAGCTTGAATCCCAGGTATGCTGAGCTACTGCTGCTGAGCTCTTGAGCAAGGCCCTTAACCCTCTGTTGCATTATAAATAGAGATAAACGTAAGTCACTCTTGATAAGGACGTGTGCTCTAAATGTCATTTGTGAATCAGAAAAAAACATTCTCACCTTCTTTAGTAGAGAAACAAGACCGTGTTTTTTGATGTAATTTTTTTACAAGCTATTTCAAGCTTGTAATTGTCGTGTTCTTTCGTGTTCTAAGCAACAGATGCAACTAAACAATTTTACTGTGCAGGGTGTAAAAAAATAACACCTTACGTATTGAGTGCACACAAGACAGCAAAACACAGACTGTAGTCAAGATTATGAAAGGCAAAGAACAGAAACAAAAAAACAGACATGCCGTCAACAGAAGCACAACAACAAGGTAAGAAAAACTAGCTAACAAAAAAAATGTAGCTGATTAGAGGAAACAGGTGCAAGGGCTCAGTGAGACGTGTCCACAAGGTCATGTGACATGAACTCCTATGAAATGTTTATTTCTAGAAAGTTCTGTCAGTAGAATAATGTTCGATATACACTTGAAAAAGGACATTTAATTAATTACTTTCAGTAAGTGTCCCGAACAGGGTTATAGAATAGAATAGAAGAATAGAACAGAGGCATAGAAGCCTTTATTATCAATACATATACATTACAGCACAGTGGAATTCTTTTTTCTTCACATACCCCAACTGAGGAGGTTGGGGTCAGAGTGCAGGGGCAGCTATGATACAGCACCTATGATAGAGCAGGAAGGGTTGAAGCTTGGCTGTGCTGGGCCATGAACCTCGGTCCTCCGATCAACAACCCAGAGCCTTAACCAGTTGAGCCACCACTGGTGGATCCAGAGACTTTCCTGGCTCTGGGTGTGAGGTGTAAATGCACTTTGGAATGGCATTTATACAGCAAACATGCACACACACACACACACACACACACACACACACACACACTTTCACAGTAAGTCAGTGTCACCAGTCAAAAAAAAAGGAAGTGGGAGGAAACTTGAGGAAAGCCCCGGGGTGGCAGAAGAAGGTGAATAAGTGAAACTCTAGAGGTAAACTGGGGGAACTGCAGCTCCAGGCATACAACTAGTTAGAAATATAAAGTTGTGTATAATTGCTCACTAAAACATCTTGGTAGTGTCAAGGTTTAACATTTATTTTTACTGAAAAGAAATAAAAAAAAAACTCAGTGATGTGACAGAGTCGAATAAATTAGAACTGAATTCTTTTTTTTTTTTTTTCTACAGGACTCCAGGTTAAGCATTAAACCCTTGGAGACTGGAACACTATATGAAATGGAGACGATAACAATACACAAATACAACACACGTCTTTTAACGCCTATTTGTGACTTCCAGGGTATAATGTCACACTTCCCATACAGTATAATATTATATCTGTAACCCTGCAGAATTCAGACGGCGTGAAAGTTGCTGCAGCATCGCTCCACTCGAGTCGAGGACAGAGTCAGGATAAAAGTGCTGAGGCACCGCTTCCTCGCACGTCTACTGCTTCTGAGAGCTTAATTCACCTTTAGGGAACGGGGAGGAAATGTCAGAGATCAGAGCGAGGTTAATCCCTCACTGATGGATGATTTTTGCACACGCATACACCGCAGTCTGATATACACACACACACACACACACACACACACATTCTCACACATATCGACAGGTAGTCATGGGGCCACACAGCTGTAAATGAAGATATCCATTTCTCTTTTTAACACACACAAACACACACACACACACACACACACACACATATCTCAGATGCTCCAAACTCAACTGCATCCATATTCATTAAAACTAAATATCACCTGCAGACACATAAATGAGCAGTGAATGACTCTAATGAACAGCATGCAGCCTTCCCTGGTGGTGTTGCAAACCAGTGGGATGGTGTGAATACCTTAGGAACTGTTCTGTGAATATCCACACACACACACACACACACACACACACACACACACACACACAGAGGAACAAACAGAGGCACCCCACAAGGCACAACTTTCCTTTCTTCTCTCTCTCTCTCTCTCTCTCTCTCTCTCTTTCTCTCTCCCAGTCTTTGTGTCTCTCCTGCATTTTTCTCCCAACTGTAAATGTTAAGCAAGCCGCAGGGAACAAGTGGGCGAGAAACAACAACCGAGGTGTTTCATGGAGGAGCTCTAAATCACTGGAACGGTGAGATCAGCTCAATATGTTCCTATATCTTGCTGCTAATCCGTCTAGGGTTTCTTTTATATCAGCTTCTTATCGCTGTACTAGTACTAGTCAGTAGCTTTCATTTGCTAATAGTTTTATTATAAACAGTTTCCTGTGGGTTATCTGAGTTTTATTTACTGTCTGATGTATCTGCAACTTCCAGCTAAACCGTGAGGGTGAAGTAAACGCTGATGTGTGCTTCCTCCAAGACACGAACACGACATGCTGCTCATTAGTGCTGCGTCGTTCGGGAAAGAAACAGTGTTTTTAAATGTATCTTTGAATCATTTCTGTTCACTGAGTCATATTTTTCGTTCACTTAAGCTATTAGTGCAGTAAAGTGCAGGCTGTGATGGAGCCTATCAATGGATGGACCTATTTTTAGTGATAGTGATAGTGAAGTGACATACAGCTAAGTACGGTGACCCATACTCAGAATTCATTCTCTGCATTTAACGCATGCAAAGTGCACACACACAGTAGTGAACACACACACCATGAACACACGCCCGGAGCAGTGGGCAGCCATTTATGCTGCGGCGCCCGGGGAGCAGTTGAGGGGGGTTCAGTGCCTTGCTCAAGGGCACCTCAGTCGGGGTATTGCCGGCCCGAGACTCGAACCCACAACCTTAGGGCTGTGGGTCAAACTCTCTAACCATTAGGCCACGACTTCCCTATTGAATGTTGTACTCCTCTTACTGAGCGACACTCGGGGTTGAGTCTGAATCTTTGAGCTACTGAATCTGTACAAACTGGGTTGTGTTGTTCAGTATAAACCGAAGGAAATAGTTCCTGAACAAACTGAATGATGACCTGCTGATACACTGACTTTTAATAAATCAAACTTGTCTGTTGAAACCTTGGTATTTTTTTGATGAATCATGAGTCAATAAATGATACAATGATTCAAATAAATGATGCAAACCTCACTTGCTTGATGTAATGATAGATTATATGATTGATTATACACACAAATATGTATCATTACATCATGCAAGTGAGGTTTGCATCATTTATTTGAATCATTGTATCATTTATGATATAACGAATCACTGAATTACTGAATGAATCTTTTTGGTAAAAGGAATCGAAAGATATCTGTCACGGGGATGAATCACAGGATGAAGTTACCAGCACTGCTGCTCATGCTGTTAACCGTCTTCCAAATACCTTACATGATCTTGCCCGTGATTGGCTCACTCTGATTGGCTCACTGAGATTAGCAGGAAAGAGCCAACTTTGCTCTCTTGGATACAACATGGACATGGCTACAGAATCATCAAGATCAGTGTTGGTGATATCCTGAGCACTTTTCTTTAGTGACACTCAGGATTCATAGTCACAGTACCTTCTTAGACCCTGACATGTCTGTAAATCCCACAATGTCTCCAGCTAAAGAACGTCATTTCTCGTTCCTTATGGATGCCTGTGGATGTTGTCCAGCACTTTCACACTCTTTATCTCTTTTGCTTTACCTTTAAACAAAGAAATCATTTCTCGGCTGTCTTCTGTCTCCTCAGTCAAGCATTGATTTTGGTGCCAGATGACTCTACCAGATGCTGCACAAGCATTTCACTGGATTTCTTTCTATCCCTTAAGGAAATGACCTTTAAATACTCTTTGTCAAACGCAGACATGTTTTTAGGGTTGCTGCTGTGTTTCCTTCACTAAACTTGTACATTTTGTCTGAATTCCTCTATAAACAAAACCTGCTGTTTGGCCTTTTCTTACAGAAATCTAACACATCCATCAATATTAAGTTTCTTTTTATTTCTTACATCCCTGGAATCACAAAAGACAGATGAGATTTATGCTCTTGATAGTGTTTGAGTAGATAAACTCTACTGAGCTCCACAGTGTCAACTATCTGCTAGTGAAATTAACCAACTGACCAAATTAACCAACCAATCAGTGCTTCCAGAATCCATGCAAATGCCACACCTACTAAAGTGGTAGTACATACATACATAATAATCTAAATCAAATGTTTAAAGATTTAATCTGTGTTTTGTTTCCTGGATGATAAACATTTTTTATGTTCTTTTTGAGTCTTGTGTTTGTCCTGAGCAGTTAAGCCACCCACTGTTCTTCAGTAAAATCCTCCTGGTCCTGCATTTGCTTTGTTTTTCCAGCATCATCTGCATATTTGACCCCTTTTCAACAGAGTCAGCATGTTGCTGAGATCTATCTTTTCACACTGAGGATGGCTGATGGACTCGTACACAACTGTTACAAATGTTGTAAACAGGGGCGTGTAAACTTTTGAACAGGATGAGCAGTGCTTATTATTATTATTATTTTTTTGGTATTACTTTTTTCTACTGGGAAACATTTAAATTTTATATATATATATATATATATATATATATATATATATATATATATATATATATATATATATATACATATATAAATAATTCTTTAGCAAACATCACAATTTTCAACAATTAATCATCCTGTACAAAAGTTTACACCCCCACCCCTGGCTCTAACATTTGTCAGACGCACTTATCCAGAGTGACGTACATTTTATCTCATTTTATACAACTGAGTAATTGAGAGCTGAAGGCCTTGTTTAGGGGCCCAGCGGTGGCAGTTTGGTTGGGACCTGGTGGAGCTCGTAACCTTCAGATCATAAGTACCTTAGCCACCAGGCTACCACGTCCCACATTTTAATGTATTGTATAAAGATGGGGTGTACGATGTTTGAAAGCCAATGTTGACATATGAAATCACCTAAACAAACACGCCCCTAACCCTAATGTGTGTCACCCCTGTTTTGATAGCTCCGCCCCACACATACATACGTAACCCAGGCAACTATTATGGCGGAACCTGCTGGGGAAGCTGGCCGAGGGGATATTTTTATCAGTAAATGAACTCAATGAGTAATACTATGGTAATACAGATGTGTTTTTGTAGTACTGTGTGTTGTACCATGAAAGGTTTAGCTCCGTTTCACGCGGAAGACGTTCAGTTCTCTCCAGCACTGGAAAGCTGATCCTATATTAACACGGGTCCTACTTCTTACCTTATCGTAAGCCTTTTTTTCGCTTTTTGTTTTTATCCTCCATGTCAATGTTTCAATCGCTTTCTGCTAATGTCAGACATGTGTACTGAACACTCTCTCCGCCGCATATTGACAAGACACGCCCCTTTCTGCTCATTGGCTACACGTTTGTTTTGTTTGTCGGCCCAACTCAGTTTTCAGAAGCATTTTTCAAACATCGTGCACCGCACCTTTAATGTGGAATGTGAATGAGCTGGAGGATTTTTTGTTCAGAGATAATTAGGAATGGCTAATCGGTGCTATTGTTAGCATTGACACTTTGGATTAAGCCTCTGGGTAGCTGTGTGTTGTCTTTAATCTGCTGCTTCACTAGGATGTCTTAATGCTCAATAAAAATAGTGAGATTTTAATAATAAGCAATTAATGATTTGTTTACAAAATAATCTTATTTAAATTCACTAATTACTGAGTAAATCAAGTGCAGCTCTGTGAAAGCTTATCTGTTTCTAACTTAATATCTCTAGCTTAACCTGTAACTTGTCCCTTCTCCAAGAACTTACAGTATATGCACAAAGTATGGAATTTGGGACACGCTATCCTGCTTCAGTGGACATTTACTTACCAGAATAGCTATTTATCACAGTATGTGAGTCCAAGCTTAAACTTAACTAGGGAATGATATTTTAGAAAGCGTGATCCTGAAAGTAATTTATAAATAACCATAGCGTTTCTTTCACGTCACATTGTATTGTAATTGTCCTTATTTTGAAAATAGTCATGGAGGCACTGTAGTAACTGTAGTACAATAATTTGCACATAAATAACTAAATAAATAAATAAATAAATAAAGCATGTTTAAAATTGCCAAAAGTTAAACTCTTTGCCATCGAGTATTTAAAAGTAAAATGAAAAAAGTGCTATTTATCAAATCGTTCATTAGACGATTCCGACTCTGTTAAAGAAAGAGACAAATCAATAAAGCAAAATATACAGCTCATGAGGCTTAACAGAGGTTTCTTTTTAATAAGAGCATTTAAAATGAAAGTTGAAGCTGTAATGTAGCACTAATTTGACAATTTATACTGTAATAAAAGCCTTAGGCCCATTAGTGCTGTGTTCCCATACTACAGACGCACATAATGCCCATTTTCATTTATTAAAAATACATCTCGACATGGCCAAATAAGTAGAAATACTGTATAATTATGTACAGAGAGCGCTGTGAGAGAGCTGATGGCATTTTTATTTTCTTAATTATTAAGCAAATTGCAATGCAAACAATGCAGTTAGAATCCAGGCTGTTGAATTAGGCACGGGAGACAAACGAACGAGATACGGAATCGTTTTGTCCTGACACGAAATATGGATCACGTTGCATTAAAAATTCATCTTTTAGAGTGTTTCAGAAGGCCAGTTTCCACCAGCAAACAATGTTTACATCTCACCCAAAGCTACATCTCCAAACAGCAGGATAATGGCATGGCCTAGAGTTGGCAGCCAAGAACTAAATGTGCAATGAAAGTGAAGTGAGACGAGGATGTTGGCTATTGTTTGAACGCTGGAATCTGACAGGTCATCTTTGTATTTAAAATTGAATGTTCCATCTGTATCACGACCGTAGGTTCATATTATCCCCGCCATTCTACCGTACCAGTTTCTATAGTAACAGCTAATTACGTAGAAGATGCTCCATGTAATTTAAGACTGATAATAAACGTTTTTTTTTTTGTTTTTTTTTATAATGAAATTTTTTTTTAAATAATTTATATATATAAAATGTTGTTTGTAGCAGAAGTTTCAGAAAAGGACTGTTTATCATGGCCATAATGTTAGTGAAAACAGTAAGAACATAATATTAGTGAGAACTATAAACTGTTAAAATATGCTGCATTTCTTATGGTAATAAATAGAACCTTCTACAGTAATCATTAGCCTATCATTGCTTTCTAATAGGAATAACACACACCAGCTCCTCTACACTCCCTACACACACACACACACACACCTCCTTCAAGTATTGATTCGTTTCAATTAAAATTTATTAGTATAGCACTTTTAACAATGGACATTGTCTTATAGCGGCTTTACAGAATATAAGAAACATAATACAAATACAAAATAAAAAAACATTCATTCATTCATTCATTCATTCATTCATTCATTCATTCATTCATTTTCTACCGCTTATCCGAACTACCTCGGGTCACGGGGAACCTGTGCCTATCTCAGGCGTCATCGGGCATCAAGGCAGGATACACCCTGGACGGAGTGCCAACCCATCGCAGGGCACACACACACACTCTCATTCACTCACGCAATCACACACTAGGGACAATTTTTCCAGAGATGCCAATCAACCTATCCTGCATGTCTTTGGACCGGGGGGAGGAAACCGGAGTACCCGGAGGAAACCCCCGAGGCACGGGGAGAACATGCAAACTCCACACACACAAGGTGGAGGCGGGAATCGAACCCCGGCCCTGGAGGTGTGAGGCGAACGTGCTAACCACTAAGCCACCGTGCCCCCCCAAAGTAAAAAAACATAAAAATTCAAAAGATTGATAATAGACTTATATTTAAATGTGTTTGTATTTATCCCTATTGATCAAGCCTGAGGTGACTGAGCTGACTGTGGTGAGGAAAAACTCCTTTAGATGGAAGTGGAAGAAACCTCAAGAGGAACCAGACTCTAAAGGGGACATGTTCCATCCAGGAATCTAGATATATTACTGTATATGCAGGCGGCTGTCATGGTGATGCACCGGCTGTACAATATGTATGTGCTTTAGCACCTAATATGATTGCTATTTATTTAAAATAGTTGATGGTGGCGTGATCTTAAACAGAAAGTCTTCAGAACTGTATAAGGATATGATATGTTTACAACACATTGTCTTATGTACAGTTTAAAAGCCTGCATTTTTTTTTTCATACAATTAATCTCACACTTAGACTGTAAATAACTTGAAATGTCTAGGGTTGTTTCTTATTTGTATTGTATACTTTAAGCCTTGTGTTGCTCTTGTTTTGTAGCTCCTGTGACACCGGCATATTGTACATAAAGAGAATAGTTATACATGAAGTACTTTTCCCAACAGGGAAAGCCTGTCATCTTGCATAAGATGCATCAAATGTCAAACTCACACCGTACAAAATTATTGTATAGCAATTATAGCCTCATAAAATCATGATGTAGAAGATACAAGCTCAAGACATATTAAAAAATGCAAAAAAAAAAACAAAAAAACAAGATGAGGTTTTTTGTAGCTTAGTAGGAACCACGAATCAAATACACTTTAACCAATTAAATTTAAATTTTATTGAATTTACATGCAAAACCTTACCTATACTGATATACTTTTTCGACTGTCTGTCCGTGTCTTAAAAGGTAAAATAAAATTAAAAAAAAGTAAAAAAAGTATATATATATATATATATATATATATATATATATATATATATACGTATATATACGTATATATATATATGGCTACAATAAAAGTAGAAGTAGACTAAAAGAAGTAAACAGCAGGACTATTGTGGATAATGTGCAGATGTGTGTAATTATGAAAATTATGCAATATGTTCTATGTTATGTTCTCCTGCTGTGGTCTTTTGTGTTGTGTCTTATTTGTTATCCCGGTTGAGGGCTCAAACAGCCTGTGGGAAGAGGATCTGTGATCTAAGAAAAAACATAAAATAACCCCATAAATAATCAACCGTGAACTGAAATCTGCCATATTGGCAAACAAAGTGCCAGCGATGCCACTCACTCTGACACTGTGTATGAGATCTGTCCAAGTCAGGCATAGAGTCCAAACAATCTGCCATGTTTGTTCAAAATCAGTGTTTCTGACTCCTGACAAACCTGGCTCATCATGTTGCATGATTGAATAGCAGATGCTTTATCTTAACAATTGACAGATGATTGTATAAACCTGGCTTGTCATTCAGCAGTGGAACGTAAAGTGTGTTATTTCAGACCTTGGCTCTGTTTTAGCTTTTTTGACAGGCTCAGTAGACACCTTGTTATGTTTCAATAGAATATCAATTCCCACATTCTGCATTCGCAGTTTCATAAATGTTTTATTAATATTGTCTCCACTGACCACAACACAAAGGTCCAGTTTCAGTGTAAGAGGCTGTATTATATGATAATGAGCAGCCTCATCATCACGTCAGTCTTTGTTGCTGTTTGTTACTGTGTTACTGACTCTAAATTGCCTCGTGGTGTGAAGGTGTACTATCCAGGGTGTATTCCTCTGGCCTTGTGTTCCACCGTGACCCTGAGTAGGATAAAGCACTTACTTTTAAAGATGTATGAATGAATAAATAATGATCCTAAAGTTGCATTATATAATATAGCTGTTACCTTCATATGCAGTGTATAAATCACTAAAAATCAGCAAAGCCTTTAAGCTCCTTGCTCAAGCGTTTAAGCTTTGTGCACGTTCAGTATTTCCCCTTAACGCCTCTATAATTCCTATATATTCCAAATATATAATTGAATATTATATTATATTGTATAATATAAAATATATGAAATCTATATTTTAACAACAATATTTAAATATAATTTTAAAAAATAATAAATAAAAAATAATAAAAAAATAATATTAATATAAAAAAAATATATTTTAATAATATTTTCTATTATTTTAATATATATATATATATATATATATATATATATATATATATATATATATATATATATATATATATATATATATGTTACACAGCAATTCTGTAGAGTTGAATATTCTGGAGTTAGACATAAACCTGGGTAAGAGATTTTAGGAGATTATTTTGTTTTTATTTAGACTACATACAGAGTTTAAAGATACTCTAAAGCAGTATAATATTTCTATAGGAGCCTTATTCAACTCCCCCTGGTGTTGCTTGGTCTACATCTTCCCTGCATCCAGCAGCATTACCTTGGACTTTGTTGTGAAGATGATAAAAGTGTCTTTTTAATTTAAAAACCTATTTTTTGCTGTTAGAGCTTTTCAGAGAATACTTATCTTGTTTGGAAATAGAAGCTCAGTCTTTAAGATGTTGGATTACTATTCAGAAGGTGTGAGTTTAAATCCAAGATCTACCAAGCTCTACCAACTACGCAAATGTAGTTGGAGTAAATGCAGAGTTTAAATATAGCAACGTTAAATACTGAAAAAGGTCGTAATTATGATTACTCACCAGCACTTATTTTAATGCTTACAGTCTTCTCCATCATTCAAACAGAGCAAGCAAGAATGGAAAATGCATTAATGATGTCCAAACATAGTAGCATTAAAAATGTATCGCATTAGCGCCTTGGTTCCTTGACAAACCCAAAACAGTGTAATCCATCAGGAATAATGGCTTTTTGTCCCCAGGTAAACTTCTGTGTGCTTGTAAATATACTTACCGAGTTCAAGTGATTTCTTGGTGATGATCAAGAGTTTACAGACACTTTGGCTAAAAATATATATACCATTGTTTCCCATCATGTATTTAAATAGAAGAAATTACTGATTCATAATTAATTCTTCACATAATTCTAAGCAGCTAATATGTTAGTATTGGAAGGTTAAAACTTTCTATCTAAACTTAAGGAATTAATTAAGGAACAATCACATGAGCATGAGTTTTGGCTTGAGATGAGCTTGCTCAAGAATCACGTCAATCTGCTGCTGAAAGGTTATGCCATGCATAAGATTAAAATTAAATAAATAAATAAATAAATGCATTTTAAGGGGGCACGGTGGCTTAGTGGTTAGCACGTTTGCCTCACACCTCCAGGGTTGGGGGTTCGATTCCCACCTCCACCTTGTGTGTGTGGAGTTTGCATGTTCTCCCCGTGCCTCAGGGGTTTCCTCCGGGTACTCCGGTTTCCTCCCCCGGTCCAAAGACATGCATGGTAGGTTGATTGGCATCTCTGGAAAATTGTCCGTAGTGTGTGATTGTGTGAGTGAATGAGAGTGTGTGTGTGTGTGCCCTGTGATGGGTTGGCACTCTGTCCAGGGTGTATCCTGCCTTGATGCCCGATGACGCCTGAGATAATGTAGGCACAGGCTCCCCGTGACCCGAGGTAGTTCGGATAAGCGGTAGAAAATGAATGAATGAATTTTAAAGATTTTACATGAAGGTGTCGTTTCCTCCTACAAAATGATATAAAAGAAAAAGGCTCAGATGCACAAGTACTCATGAGGAGAAGAAGATCAGTCTCTGTAGGTTGAGAAACAGATGCCTTACAGGTCTTTTGTTGGCTGCTTGCTTTAATAGTCCATGCCAAATATCAGTCATGTGCAGCAGTGAAATGGATGACTCAGAGATGCTGACCTTAAAGCTTAAAGGCAGAATTGTAACAAAAAAAAGAAAAGAAACTAAAAAGACAGTGTTTAAAACTGGCAAAGGAACATAGACATTGGACCGTGAATGACTGGAATTGAGCATTATGGATGGATGAGTCTAAATTTGAGGTTTTTGGATCAAACAGGAGAACATATGTGAGACGTAGAACCAATGAGAGGATGCTGGAATCGAGCGTGATGCCGTCTGTGAAGCATGGCAGAGGAAATGTAATGGTATGGAGCTGCTTTGGGGCTTACTGTAAGGGAGACTTAAGAGATTAATAACCCGGTATAAGGAATGCTGGAGCAGAATGTTTACTGCTCTATTTAACAGCATCATGTCAATGCTTGATTGGTGCAAATCTCATTTTATACAGTATTAGGTCCAAATAATTTTTAATAATCAATGATTACTTTAACATCACGCAGCTTTAGGTAACTGAACGATAATCACTTGTTTACAGTATCATTTCTTTCTGTTTAAGACAACACATTTCATTGATTGGCTAATTATTAATGAGGATTGTTGTTTAAATATGTGTCAAATTTTGCACATTATCTATTTGTTCACCCACAGATAGTCTTGTACCTTACAAACTTACAGTTTTAACCAGTGAAATGCAATCTACTGGAACCAACAGATCATTATTATGTTGGCTTTGTACATTCTGTTTTCCTACAGTATATAAGCTTAGACAAAAATTTATCAAGAGTAACTCCTCCTAGGGCTTTCGAGCCACATGCACCAAATTCGGATATGTTGTAGACCCTGGTCTGAAGTTTGTTGCTATTACTTTTCTAAGCGATCCAAGTACCGGTACTTCCAGTACCCAGTACTCTGGCCTTTTTTCCTATAGACTCCCATTATAAAATTTGGAGGTTTATAACTCGGCAAGCTTTCGAACTATCTACACCAAACTCGGCCAGCTCCTTTAGGGTGACACTCTGAACAAAGTTTTAAATTGGTGTACCGACTGGCCTTTTGGTTACCGACCCGCCCCCAAAATATGCAAAATCAAAAAACTTTTTACAACATAGACATGTGACATATCAAAACACTCACAACAATGAGGGGAACTTCCTCACGGGTATTCTGATGACGTCACATGACAAAGAATTTGCACAACATGAACAAGCTTTCTTGCTTCCTTGCTACTTGCTTCCAATTGTAACACTGACCCTTATGTCCACTCGCCTCCAAAAAGCACTGGCCTTTGCGAATACTTGCATCGTCAAAGCCAACATCAAAGTTTGTCACGAAGAACTTTACAAATCTAGTTCTTTTTTGGGTTTAATAAGAGTCGCCAGTCTTTAAGGATTATTTCAGCATCCTAGAGTCCCTACCTCTATATTCATTATAGACTGGTCTGTGATGAATTGCAAAATTATAAACTGTTGTAGAAAGGACATTATTTACATTATTATTATTTCCTGTCCAGTGTCACCCAAATGAGGATGAGGTTTACTCTCAAGGTTTCTTCCTCATATCATCTCAGGGAGTTTTTCCTCACCACCTTCACCTCAGGCTTGCTCATTAGGGATAGATGATAGAGTTAAATAGTGACTTGTTTTTAAAACTTAACAAAAAAAATTTTCAATACTTATTTAAAGCTACTTTGAGAGATAAGGTAAATTGTTAAAAGTGGCATGCAAATAAATTGGGATTGAAATTGAAAGCTAAGCTACCCAAAATTTGATGAACTGACCTGCACGAACGGCAGATTTGAACAATGGCATACTGGCACTAAATCTCAAAAAATAAACAGATATAGATAAACAGATATAAACTGTTAGATGTTGGGGTGGAGGTAAACTGCTTACACAGTACAACTCTAATTAGACAGTGAGGAGAGAGACAGGAAGTGAGTTTATAGCTCTTCCTATTAGCCAGTATTCATGGAGTACGCACAGTCACAGAAGCATGGTTTTCTGAAATGACAAAAATAAAACAGTCTAGAGTATAAAAAAAGAAATAGCTTCCTCCCAAATTAAAATTCTCACCGGTGTATACACACAGACACATTCAAATCACTAAGCTAAACAATGCCATATTTTGCATCCTCCACGCTAAATAAAAATAACTTTAGCTGTATTGTGCAGTAGTTTGTGAGGATATTTGTAAGGATGGAACATATAGTTAACACACTAGATAATTACAAACACAACATTATAGATATATAATGTTAAATATGAACACAGACATTTCACTAAGGGGCATTTGACTAAAGATCTAACTTTAATTCCCATTTCTAATGGATTAAGAGAACAAATTCAATACTAGTATTACATTTTGGATTCGAAAGGACAGCAAAAAAAAGTCAATGCATTACAACATTTCCAGTTTTACATAATAGAAGCTTTTACATTGTCTTGAGTCATTGTATTGCTGCTACATTATCATTAACAATGCATTGACAGAGAAAGCTCATATCTATTCAACCAAGGCTGCAACATAAAGTGCCAAGTTCTGCCTACTAAAAAAAAAGAAGAATATATAAATATCATTAAAAAAATGATCTCCACAAGTCCTCTGAAGGTGTGCTGTGATATCAGGCACGCATACAATATGTTAGCAGCAGATCCGGTACATCATGAAAGATCTGAGGTGGAGTCTTAATGGATCAAACTTGACCAAATCATTCCTGAATTATGTTTTTCAGTGTGTCAGGGTGCATTATCTGGAATGCTGTTGCCATGAAGGGGTGTATTTGGTCTGCAACAGTGTTTAGGAGGTGGTACCAAACTAACATCCATGTGAATTTCACTGAACATTGCCCAGAGCACTCTGCCTCCACTAGCTTTCCTTCTTCCCACAGTGCATCTTTTCCACAGGTAAGTGACACACTGTACTAACCAATGCATACCAGGAGCACCACACAAGCCTTGATGTTTTGGTGATGCTCTGACCCAGTCGTCTAGCTACTGCAATTTGGCTCTTGTCAAAGTCACTCAGATCCTTACACTTCCCCATTAGTCCTGCTTCCATCAAATAAACTTCAAGAACTGACTGTTCACTTGCTGCCTAATACAGTTCACCGCTTAAAAGGTGTCATTGTAACCGAGTCTGGTTGGGACGGCATTCCAGGCAAACGCACCATACGTTCCTGCACTCAATAAGGAGTGGCCACTCCACTGACCCACATGGTTTTGTGAAGTGTGAGGAAATCAGAGCAATCCAAAGCAAAGCTTAGGATCAAATCAAGGACTCTGGAGCTGTGAGACAGCAACACTTACCTCACTGTGTGCAGATACTCTAAATACAGTATAATACATTTCATATGTTTATAACATTTATAGAGTACAATCAGTATTAATGCTTAATAGAAAGTGCCAAAGAATTGCGAGAGTGGTGGCCATTCTAATCTTCTCATTATTGATCCAAATCCAGCATATGTGCAGCCATAATGAGAATCTCTCACATACACAGGAAAACAAAACTAATGAAACACTCGCAGGTCGTGTTCAATCGTGCAGAGAGAGCGTCAGCTGCAGAGCTATAAAGCATGAATGAGAGCAGTGGCATCACGCTCACGTGCACACGTCCCTCTCCCCTAGGTGCCTAGTAGTTCTTTATTTCATCCTACAATTGATATGTGTAAGACTGCAGGAGAGAGAAAGAAGAGAAATTGGTTTCAGAAGTGTGAAAGTACAGATCATTGAAATTGGCACACAGAAACTTTATTTGGGATGAAAGGAATTCTGTATGAAGCGGTTTAACCTACAATGCAAATTTGCAAACCAACTAAAAAACTGAAATAAAAAAAAATATATATTTTTCATTTTTATCATCAGATGCATCTATTACTCAGTTCACCTTAACTTGCACTTTCACCCACTGCTAGGAGAAATTTTGTTTTTACAGATTGTACAATTGCCCTGCTGTTATGAACAGGCCAAATGTAATAATCACTTGACAAACTTAATCACTTTTTTTTTTGGCACAGTAGAAAGCAATTAAGATAGCTAAATGTCTTAATAGTCCCTAATGATAGCAAGGTTAATGATCATACTGTGCATCATGATAACCACATCTAAGCATACTGTACTTAGCAAGTCTGAGTAGATTTTTCAAATTTACATCTAATGATCATAGTCTGATGTTTGAAGATTTATTATAGAACATTTATGCAAGTTCTAAGAACCAAATATATCCAAGGGTATACAAACTTTTGCAAACTTTCTGTTCTTACACTTGCTATACAGTTTTGTGTAAAAATGAATTAACTTAAACTTACTGAGCTTTACACAAAAAAAAGGACTTTTACTTTTACATAATAATTACATCCAAGTAATATATTAATGGCACCCGCCAAACATGCATCTAGGGGCTATTATATCTTAAACATGTTAGCACCCCTTCCCCCTTCTTTAGGGTGGAGTGATGGAGGTTCTGCTACTGTGTGTTTCATGACTATATTTTACTGAATCTGTGGGCAGAAATCACACAACAATCCCGAGTGGATTTATATGGAACAAATAATTTAACAATATAGTAAATAATAAAGGATGAACATAGGTTGGTGTGTCCAGTGAGTAAACAATTACTCACCGACAAACATGTCCTAAGATCAAAGAGTTACTTCTATAAATGGTGGATCTTCTCTAGTTTAAACACACCAAATTATTGCTTAATTAAACTCTCGGGAAATTCTCAAAAATCTACTTAGCTAAAATTAACACTTAAATTTATTCATTCATTCATTCATTCATTCATTCATTCACTCATTTTCTATCGCTTATCTGAACTACCTCAGGTCACGGGGAGCCTGTGCCTATCTCAGGCGTCATCGGGCATCAAGGCAGGATACACCCTGGACGGAGTGCCAACCCATCGCAGGGCACACACACACTCTCATTCACTCACGCAATCACACACTATGGACAATTTTCCAGAGATGCCAATCAACCTACCATGCATGTCTTTGGACCGGGGAGGAAACCGGAGTACCCGGAGGAAACCCCCGAGGCACGGGGAGAACATGCAAACTCCACACACACAAGGTGGAGGTGGGAATTGAACCCCCAACCCTGGAGGTGTGAGGCGAACGTGCTAACCACTAAGCCACCGTGCCCCCACTTTTTATATATATATATATATATATAAAAGTAAACAATATAAAATAAACACTGCTACCCTAACTGTGGGGGCACACTCCCTCACCCACTCACACACACACACACACACACACACACACACAGACCTGAAATAGACCTGAAAAAGTGCTATATAAAATCTAATCCATGCAGCCATCCATCCTTTCATCCATTCTCTAGACTGCTTATCCTACTAGGTCGTGGGGAACCTGGAGTCTATCCTGGGTGACATGGGACAGGATGCCAGACTGTAACAAGGGCTATATCTAACCAGATAATATACTCTGACTTACACAGAATAGTGATTGTGCCCTGTGAGGAGTCCATGCTACAGAAAATAGCTGGACGGACGGATTGACGGAGGGCCAGAGGGATGGACAGATGGATGGATGGAAAACAATTAGATAGATCATGAAATTTTTTCTAATATTGTGAGAAAAAAAAATAAACATCTTTAAATGCTTTAGCTGTCTGCTGGCTGGTGTTATTACATTCACAAGAAAGAAAATCATACCCAGACAATACAATCCAGTCACGGGTGGAGAAGACTCATTTGTAAACACAGCACACCGTCCTGTCCAGCACTGGTGATTAATGTTCAGATGGCTTTTAAAGTGATATCCCAAGTTTCATGGCAGCGTCTTACCAGGATATCGAAACCATGACACTTACCATGTGCAAATGTTAACTAGGTGGCTTTTAGGTGGCTCTTATTACGTTACAATGTATTATAAAAAAGGTATATATATATATATATATATATATATATATATATATATATATATATATATATATTTATGCACTATGACACATTCATGGTGACTGAACCATGCAGTGGACTATAAATAAAAGCAATATGACTGCATATTGATATTGATATATAATAATAATAATAATTATACAGGGAGTGCAGAATTATTAGGGAAGTTGTATTTTTGAGGATTAATTTTATTATTGAACAACAACCATGTTCTCAATGAACCCAAAAAACTCATTAATAGCAAAGCTGAATATTTTTGGAAGTAGTTTTTAGTTTGTTTGTAGTTTTAGCTATTTTAGGAGGATATCTGTGTGTGCAGGTGACTATTACTGTGCATAATTATTAGGCAACTTAACAAAAAACAAATATATACCCATTTCAATTATTTATTTTCACCAGTGAAACCAATATTACATCTCAACATTCACTAATATACATTTCTGACATTCAAAAACAAAACAAAAACAAATCAGTGACCAATATAGCCACCTTTCTTTGCAAGGACACTCAAAAGCCTGCCATCCATGGATTCTGTCAGTGTTTTGATCTGTTCACCGTCAACATTGCGTGCAGCAGCAACCACAGCCTCCCAGACACTCTTCAGAGAGGTGTACTGTTTTCCCTCCTTGTAAATCTCACATTTGATGATGGACCACAGGTTCTCTATGGGGTTCAGATCAGGTGAACAAGGAGGCCATGTCATTAGTTTTTCTTCTTTTAGACCCTTTCTTGCCAGCCACGCTGTGGAGTACTTGGACGCATGTGATGGAGCATTGTCCTGCATGAAAATCATGTTTTTCTTGAAGGATGCAGACTTCTTCCTGTACCACTGCTTGAAGAAGGTGTCTTCCAGAAACTGGCAGTAGGACTGGGAGTTGAGCTTGACCCCATCCTCAACCCGAAAAGGCCCCACAAGCTCATCTTTGATGATACCAGCCCAAACCAGTACTCCACCTCCACCTTGCTGGCGTCTCAGTTGGACTGGAGCTCTCTGCCCTTTACCGATCCAGCCACGAGCCCATCCATCTGGCCCATCAAGACTCACTCTCATTTCATCAGTCCATAAAACCTTAGAAAAATCAGTCTTCAGATATTTCTTGGCCCAGTCTTGAAGTTTCAGCTTGTGTGTCTTGTTCAGTGGTGGTCGTTTTTCAGCCTTTCTTACCTTGGCCATGTCTCTGAGTATTGCACACCTTGTGCTTTTGGGCACTCCAGTGATGTTGCAGCTCTGAAATATGGCAAAACTGGTGGCAAGTGGCATCTTGGCAGCTGCACGCTTGACTTTTCTCAGTTCATGGGCAGTTATTTTGCGCCTTGGTTTTTCCACACGCTTCTTGCGACCCTGTTGACTATTTTGAATGAAACGCTTGATTGTTCGATGATCACGCTTCAGAAGCTTGGCAATTTTAAGAGTGCTGCATCCCTCTGCAAGATATCTCACTATTTTTGACTTTTCGGAGCCTGTCAAGTCCTTCTTTTGACCCATTTTGCCAAAGGAAAGGAAGTTGCCTAATAACTATGCACACCTGATATAGGGTGTAGATGTCATTAGACCACACCCCTTCTCATTACAGAGATGCACATCACCTAATATGCTTAATTGGTTGTAGGCTTTCGAGCCTATACAGCTTGGAGTAAGACAACATGCATAAAGAGGATGATGTGGTCAAAATACTCATTTGCCTAATAATTCTGCACTCCCTGTATATATATATATATATATATATATATATATATATATATATATATATATATATATATATATGTGTATATTCATATTAGTCATATAGTCATATTGCATATTCATAGCCCACTGCATGGTTCAGTCATCATGAATGTGTCATGACATTGTCTCTATCATATCTTTCGATGGATATTAATTTTTTCCACGGTAAACAGTAAAGGGGATGATAGTAAGGACTATTGGGATAGGATGTGTCTTAATAAAAAATATACTGTTAGTGATATAAATAATAGCATCTAATAATGTTACTGTATTAAATTTGTGCGTAAAAGAGGCGAAGCCCTGGACCCGAGACACCCAGAGCACCTACTAGTGCTACAGATGCATTGGAAGGGAACTACAGTATATGGAGAATGATGCAAAGCGATTGAGATGAAATGAATAACTTTTACATGTTAATTAATACATTAACTAACAAACATGTACAGTATTTATGGTGGTTATTATTTCTGTATATATTCACAAGAATCACGTCATAGTTAAGTTTAGCTCTTGATTAGTTAATTATTATGATTATGTAATTAGTACACGGTGATTAGTAACTCATCATTAGTAAATAAATATTAATTCAGGTAATAGTGCAGGTTTATTCATGTGCTGTTAGTGTAAAGTAAAGATAAATTCCCTCATTGCCTTTTTTTCATCCATCTCGTGTCAGATCAATTCAATATTTTCATTTTTTTGTTGTCAACACTATTTAAACATAAACTATGATATCTTCCTTTCTATTGATGCATACACAAGCTAAAACTGTCATTTCAACATTCCTTCTCTTCTCGCTCTTTCTCCTTTATGACTTTTACCAGTGTGCATAGATAAACACACGCCTGCCTCCATCATTCCTGCAACAGTTCTCACTCAATACTCTTCAGAAAACACCATCTCGTCTGAGACACTATGAACAGCGTAATGGAGTTATGATGTCTCGGCAGCCATCGTAACAGCAGGGCCTGTTATTTTATGCCAAGTGAGAGGCTCGAGGAGGACAAGGAAGCACGTTTAATTTCTCTCCAGATCACAAAGACAAATTCTATTTACTGCTCGAGGACAAGGGGAACGAAAAGAAACAGCATGTGAAGGAAGAGGGAGGAAGAAATGAGCGAGTGATGGAGGGCATTAATAAGTCATTCTGACAAACCTAATTCTGATCTTGTGTAAGGCTTGGAAAGCCATGCTTGAAATGGAAAGATTTCTTTTTTCTTTCTTTTTTCTTTCTTTCTTTTTTTTTTTTTTTGCTTCGTCAGTCAGTCAGTCAGTCAGTCAGTCAGTCAGTTAATTAATATCCTTTATTTTTAACCAGGATAAAAACTCATTGAGATTTGACAACCTATCCAAGAAGGCAGCAAAATACATAACAATTAACATGTTTAAAAAAATGACAAAAAAAAAAAAAACATAACATACAATGAAATATCGCAATTCTATATATCTATACAAAGCTATAAAATAAATATCACATTATTTACAACACACCGCATAACAGTATGTGGTCAAATCTAATAGATATGGAATGAAATATAATCAAACACAATTTCTGACCACAATTACTATTTTAATCGAATATTACAATCTGCTGGGACTCACAGAAGACTCACACTCTGTGATCTTCGTCGCTGCACATAGAATGTTCATGTTTTGTCCTCTCTACAGAAAAACTTTAAAGCACATGCACAGTTTGACCTTTATCGATTCGAAAAAACGTGCACTGCCCCTCGTTAAATGTACGTAATTGCCACCCATCGACTGAGCACGCTCTATTTCTCCACCTTGATGTGGAGGATGGTCGAATGAATTCATTACCTGGAATGTTCAATGACAGACTCCGAGCTGAGCTTGTCGTCTCTGAATATATCAATACGAGCCGATACAAAGCTATAAGCAGAGCCTTATTTGAATAGGACTTCTTCTGTTCAGCTTATCAACTTCATTTCCAGGCAAATCACAAGAAGCACGTTGAGAGTCGAATCGGAGCCTGAATAAATTCCAGCACATCTAGTGATGAATCCGTTACCAAAAATGGATTAGAGAAGCAAAGGAGTGCATATGTGATGATTTCTTTTGTGGATTATGGCAGCGTGTGCATCCATCATTCCTGCCTGGCTACTAGAAAAACTGTCAGAAACAAGCAGATATATTCAATTTGCAAATGCATATACGACTTTCTCTCAAACATACAAAATAGAACTCATCTCTCAGATCGATTGACTTTCAAAAAGTGACGGGCTTCTTTTACTCACTGTATAATAACGGCTTCGACTGAGCTCATCTCTGCTTGAAAAACAGTACTGAGAGCTGCTTTGAGAACCTTTCGCAAGCGTGGACTGCTTTACCCAACCTGTGTTCTCCATGGATTTTGTTCTGTAGTAAAAAAAAAAGGTTTTGTGCACTTTTGCTTCAATATATTATAGATTGTAGATCTGAACAACTTTATAGGTGGCTGATGATACAAATTCCATGTAAGGATAAATCACAAGCTTCCATATTTTGATATATTTATTTATTTAGTTAGTTAGTTTTAACTTATAACCTTTAACTTGCCTTATATTTTTTCTTTCTTTACTATATTTTCATTTTCTATCTTAGCGTAATTTGCTATTTTTTATATTTTTTTATATTGAGGACAGTTGCAAAATGTTGGATTTTGTGTGACAAAAAAAAAATTTATTTTATTTATTTTGGTCCTGGTTTTTTACCAAATTATTGAAGGCTCTAGGTTGTTGACTGGAAGATTGGGGTTCACTGCCAAGCTGCCACTGTTGGGCCCTTGAGCAAGGCCCTTGAACTTTGAAGTCCAGTGGTGCTGTATCATGGCTGATCCTGCACTCAGACCCCAACCTACAAAGATGGGATATGCAAAGAAAGAATTTCACTGTTCTTTAATGTATATGTGACGAAATAAAGGCTTCAGTTCTATTGTATTCTATTACTGACTTCACTGTTTGTTTCATTAGATATTATAGTATTAGACTGGACTTCATCTCCCTCTATCTCTCTCTTTCTTTCTCTCTCTCTTTCACACACACACAGATACACACACACACACACATGCATCTCTGTCATGTACATTTTAAGCCTAAGCTAAGACGTGAAGACGTTTGACATATCTAAGCTGCTGTATGACGCATGCACACGTAGTATCAGCCACATCATATAAATTCAATTCAGTGTTATTTGAGTAGTATTTTTAACACTGAACATTTTCACTGCTTAGCAGACATATAAAAATTCAGAAATGAAATCTGGCATCACACCACTGATGCAGCCCTGACAGCAAATTATCATTACAGGATTGTCAGGGTGGCAAGCAGTTCATAGCAGCTCACAAATATCATGTTATATAAAATGTTTTTTTTCTCATCTGACTCAAACATCATTGTGCACAAATTAAGTGAAACTACACACGTGTTTAGTGTGTAAAAAAAGAAAATATTCTTTATGTATACAGTATATGGTACTTAATTCATAGAGAAAAAGTGTGTCTCATGATGCTCGCTCTCCCATTTCACAGTGACCTTTGTGTCATGATGCTTCAGCAAACTCAGCCCTGGCCAGTTTTCCTCTCCATTATATTCGCATTGACTCCTGTATCAATGCTCAGGATCTATGTGCAAAAGGCTATTTAGTTGATCTATCAAGGAAATCATTTTCCCAAAAGACATTTTGAAATAATGTCAAGTTGGAATTCTGTAAGAAAATATTTAAAAGAGTCCATATACCCAAACAAAGGGGCTTAATACATGGTGAAACGTGAGCTGGGGCACTTTGCATGCTTTTAGTGCAAACAGTGGGTTCACACTACATTCAGACAAGCGAATACTACATAAAGTACACTATGTATAGTACAGTAAGCTGTATCAGGTGTAATTGAGTGTAATCAATAGCCACTATAGTATTGAAATACAAATTTTCCACACAAATGAGGCATTACTGTATGAAAGGATTTCTATCAGCTAGACAGATTCTGAAGCCTGTACCTGGATATTGGACTGATTGCATATCCAGAGGGTCTTAGCTGAGCAAACAAAAATACAATGTACCTGGAAAACCTATAAGAAACCTTGTTTAGACTAAAAACTAATACTATTGTTTGTCAAACTACTCAAATGGATCTCATAACCCAATCTAAAAATTCCCATGGATGTACATATACTGTACAAGAAAATACAAAGGAATATTATTAAAGAAAACAACAAGAACTAGATTTGTAAAGTTCGTCGCGACAAACTTTGATGTTGGCTTTGACAAGGCAAGTCAAATAAGAGTCATAAGGGTCAGTGTTACTTTTGGAGGCAAGTGTACAGAAAGATAGGGTGTGACGTCATCCGAATTCTCCTGAGGTAGTTCCCCTCATTGGGCTGAGTGTTTTGATATGTCACATGCCCATGCTGTGCAAAATTTTTTATTTTCACGTGACATCACGTGACATCATCAGAATACATGTGAGGAAGTTCCCCTCATTGTTGTGAGTGTTTTGATATGTCACATGTCCATGTTGTAAAAAGTTTTTTGATTTTGCATATATTGGGGGCGGGGCTGCGGCACAACCGAAAGGCCAGTTGGTACACCAATTTAAAAGTTGCCGAGTTATAAACCTCCAAAGTTTGTAATGGAAGTCTATGAGGAAAAAGGCCACTTTGAGACCCGGTACCGGAAGTACCGGTACTCGGATCGCTTAGAAAAGTAATAGCAACAAACTTCAGACTAGGTTCTACAACATATCCGAATTTGGTGTATGTGGCTCGAAAGCCCAAATTTTATACATTTTTGTCTAAGCTTAAATAGGAAAACAGAATGTTGGCTTCTACAAAGCCAACATGATTATAAAACTTTCCTAGAAATCTTCTAAAGAAATAGGTCTGTTTTGGAAGTAATGGAAATATTTTAGATTTTATACGAGGTCCATTGAAATTGAAGACCAGACTTGATTAACAGGTCTATTCATCTGATATAAGCTATGTAAATAATGTAGTGCCAAGGCCGCTGAGGGCTGGAATGGATGGACAAGAATTCGGAAATGCGATTCGTCCTGTTACCTGTAGCAATTGGCATTACCTCATCAATGTTATTTGATGTAAGAAAACTTCTAGAGCTTGTAAACAGTAGTAGCTTTGTACCATATAAGACAACTACATGTATCAATAGGGCTTAAAAAGTATGGAGCGGTGGAAATCTAGCCTTTGTGTCTAAAAGTGGTGGCATTCTACTAGCATTCGACTAGTATAAGGATCTGAAAAGTTTTTAACTGTCCTCAAACAAGTTCTACTTATAACATCATGAATAAGAAATCAGCAAGATCTTGTGGTTGAAGTAACGCTATCAGAGAAAATTAGCTTTTCTAGAATCACAGCAAGATTGCTTAGGCTGTGGGAGCTCAACGGTTAAGGCTATAGGTTAGCGATCAGAAGGCTGGTGGTTTCAAGCCCTAGCTACCGCTGTTGGGCACTTGAGCAAGGCCCTTAACCCTCTCTGCCCCAGGGGCACTGTATCTTTACTGAATCTGTACTCTGACACCCAGTTTCTTAACAAGCTGGTATATGCAGGGAATAGATTATCACCATGCTTTCATTATAAATAAAAAAGCTTGTTTTTGTATATAGGAGGAATTGTAAAGTCAAGTCAAGTCACTTTTATTGTCACATCACCACAGCACATGTGCCTTGGTAAGTGAAATTCTTGGGAGCGTGCTCCAGAAATTGCAAAAACAATTTACATGCAGGTGAAATTAAGAAACAATTTACATACAGATGAAAATGTGCAAATGTGAGAATGTGCAAAATGCTCATACATAGTCAGTAGACACAGTGTACTGTTAGACATACTTACAATAGCACTACACATTATATACAATATGTACAATATGATGGCATCCAGTGGTAACAGATACCATATTGTGGAAGTATGCTGTACGGTATATTAGTTATGACTGTTAATTAGTCTGATAGCCTGAGGGAAAAAAGCTATCCCTCAGTCGGCTAAGGCGGGATCGGATGCTGCGGAGACGTCTTCCTGAGGGAAGCAAAGAGAGCAGTCAATGGTGCTAGTTATAGCACAGGATAAATGAATACAGGAGAACTAAAGTTGTGTGCTATTACTGTAGAACTGATACGAGAAGCCATGTGATCCATTTTAAAAGGCCAGTAATTTATTGTATAAGGATAACAAGACAGGTCTCTTGGGAAACCTGCATAATGAGGCTGTGAGGTGATAAAACTCAAACCTCTCCAGGCCATGAGGTAGGATTGATCCTATAAAAATGCTGAAAAGTGGGTCAAATGCACAGCTCCCAATGCTTTCATCAGCAATAGTAGAGATAAGCATTAATGATTCATACTACTAATGCCAGCTGACTCATTTAGATAGAAGGGGATCAAGGACTTTGTGTATTGCTTTGGAGACAATAAAGAAAGCAACTTCTACAGAATGGTTGAGGTCATTTAGATGACGATAGGACGATTGATGTATGAACCAGCATTTGGGGGTTTGAACAGGAAAGGAGTTTGGACAGAGGGTACGTATAGTAATCAACATGGGGCTGAGTGGGGCTGATACTCTGACCTGACATAACATTAAATCAACCTATTCCGTTGCTTTGTAATGCAGTTCTGATATCCATTTGTAGGAGCTAACGGTGGTGTTACAGGGGTCAACATCACTCTGACCGCTCTGCAGCTACGCAGCTCCAGACACAGCAATCTGTGATGCTCTTTGTGTCCTAACACATTTCTATCAGAGCCAGCATTCACTTTATCAGCAATTTGTGTTACAGTAGCTCTTCCCTGGAATCAGAAAAGTTCAGCTATTTTTCTCTCCATGCGCATCAGTGAGCCTTAGTTGACCATCACCCTGTTACCAGTTCACGGTTGTCTTTTAGTAGATAATAACCACTGAATACCAGGAACACCCCACAATATCAGCTGTTTTGGAGATGATGTGATCCACTCATCTATGATCACCATTTGTCCTGCTATTGTCATAGCAATATACAGAGAAAGAGATTTCACTACATTCAACCAGCACTTAAATAGCCAGAGAATGATTGGTACTAGTCTTATTTAAAGCAGAGAGGGAACAGTGAGTTCAAAGATCTAGAGACATAAGTTGAATGAATAACTGTGTCAGTTAAGGTGTAGTTTATTTGTAGATAAGGGGACAGTTAAAGAGGAAAATGGAAATGAGTTCAGATTCCACTGCATTCTGAATGCAAGTGCAAGAGAATACTAAGTGGAATAGAAGATCAGATAGAAACGTTCTGATATTTACATTTACATTTTTTAGCATTTGACACACAGCATTTATCCAGAGCAACTTACAAAAGTACTTTTGAAGACTCTATCAATGAATACATCGATATCAGTTCACAAGGTTTTGCACAAAGTATACCATCGGTTAAGTGACAGTTTAAGTATTTCAGGAAGAGGTAAGTGTTCACCCGTCGTATTAAGACGGTCAGTGGCTCGGCAGTTCGGACATCTAGGGAAAGTTCATTTGCCACCTTGATAGCAGAACAAAGAAGATTCTTGATGCGTAGCTTCCTTGTACCCTGAGAGATGGTGGGACTAGTCAAGCAGTGCTAAAGGATCTGAGGGAGCATGGTGCAGTGCAAGTGAAAAGAGCTTTGAGACAGAGAGGGAGTTTTTGGCTTTGTAAGCAAGCATCAGTGTTTTAAATCTGATGCTAGTGAAAGAAAGTGAAGGGAGCACAGCAAAGAGCTGGTGTGGGAGAAATTTATGAAATTTATAAAATAATGAAAACAATTCCTGCAGATGCATTTTGGATCAGAGATTTTTTGGACATAATAATTCATTGATATCCAGGTGTTTTGGTTGTAACATTTTTGCAGAAGTTACTTCCTTGTGTTATGCAGAATTTTACAAAACATGATGAATATGATATACAAAATCCAGTAGTGAAAAAGGCAGACAAGGATCTATCCATCCATATATCTGTCCTTCCATCCATCCATCCTTTTCATGTATCACCTACCCTACACAATCTACCTCAGGGGCCTTCTAGAACAAGGCAGGGAACACCCTGAATGGAGTGCCAACATCATGCACACACACATTCACAGACTATAGACAATTTAGAAATGTCAATCAATGTCTTTGGAATGGTGGTGCAGTAACTGGAGTACCCAGATAAAACCCCTGAAGCACAGGGAGAACATGCAAACTGGACACACACAAAAGGGATCCTTGCAATCGAACCCCCAAACCCAGAGGTGCAAGGAAAACATGCAACCCACTAAGCCACCATGACACCTTGGGAATAACAGAACAATGGATTAAGCAAGAGGCATGAAACACGATCAGCAAAAGGGTCTTTCACAGAAGTCATCCTAGAAATAATCAAAGCTGAAGAGAGACAAGCTGTAAGGCAAACTGTAAGTGTAACTGTAAGGCTTTGCATTAAGTGACAGGATCTTGTGCTTTTTAAAGAGTTCAGACAGGAAATAAGGGGAGCAATCAGGCATAAATTCCAAGTTGAATGACCGCTCTGTTGCACTTGTCCGTGACCAAGGTTAGGATTTTTTCTTTTTTTTTGCTTTCCCTAAGTTTTGAGTACAATGGACTACAGAAAAATGTCTGAATTTTAAATGCAATAGATTGAACAGGTTTTCAACCCTGATCCCTGGAGAACCCCTATGCACATTTTAGTGCTTTTCCTATTCCAAACACAGCTGGTTCAACTAATCAGCTAATTAACATGCCTGCATAAGTTAAAGTGGGTGTGCTAGAGCAAGGAAAACAGTAAAATCTTCAGAACAGGAGGTAATCCATAACCACGTTGGGACTCTGTGGCCTATTTTAACTCTATTAGTGTTATCATTCCCGACAATGGCATGCAGTGAGATCTGTCTGTCAGTCCACCTCCTTATCTGATCACTCATCTTAAACAGATCAGCTTCCTATGCTTCAGCTTCAATTTATGCTAATATAGGCATCCTTGATCATCCTTGCACTCTAAACATTGTTACCTGGGTTCAGATCCTGGACAAGGAACCAGCCCAGCACTGAGGGATATCCCTGGGTAAAATAGGAAGGTTGTGTCAGGAAGGGCATCTGGGATAAAACTTGTGCCAAAGCCAAATATGCTGACTGAATGATTCACTGTGGTGACCCAGAATAAGAAGCAACCAAAGGATGACAACTGGCATCCTCAATCAAAGCTTTTGTACTTTATTTCTTTTCTATTGCTTACTAGTTGGTTGGTGATCAAGGCAGGGTTTCTATCTCAGTCTCACCAAGCATCTGGACGCAATGTTTCAATCAGTCATGATTGCATGAACAAATTATCAGAGAGCTAGAAACTCAGACAATGCTACTGATTAGCACTCGGAGAATTATGCCATGCAAGCTTGCACATTCAGACCTAATCAATTGGGTTTTATAAACAAAGCTCATTTGAGTTATTAGAGCTTGGTAGTCTGCCACTTTAATAACCTTTCTAATGGGTAGATGTGTTTGTATGACAAAGCGATATGTATTATATAATTCATAGACCTGTTGTATATGTAATAATCAACACCACTTAGAGATGGCTAACAGATGAAATACACAATAGCGATCAAATACACAATATTCAACAACCGCTGTTCATCTGATGTAAGGTCTGTTCATCTGCAATAACGTCATTTAGTACGGCTAACCTTGTAAATCTGATCTTAAATTAGTATTCACAGCTAGACTTTGCAGCAAAAGCTCAAATCCACCTCACTTCACCGAGCTTCCTTTGTGCAAATGGAGACTTCAAATAAACATCTCATTAAAATAAAAGTTCACTCCAGGTTTTTCAAACAATCTGTGTGTCATGGTTCTGAAGCCTTCTTATTCTTGTAACAAATGGTGTCTTCCATTTCGTCTGGCTTTGATGTGCTTTCAATTGAAAGAGAAATCTATTCACCAGCGAGTACAATTCAAATATAGGATCATCCTCACTAATTGTTTAATCAAATCCTGCATGCAGAAGGATCCGACGCATGTTACATAAATGGCAACACAATAGGCCTTGTTTATCAAACCGGATACAAGCTCATTTATTTGTAAATCATTGTTAGGAGCATTTACACAAGAATTATGGTATTTATGAAAACGCTGTTTTCGTATCGCACTAGAGATACAGAGTTTGTAGAAAAGTATGCACAGTATGAGGAGAATTACTAATGTAAACTTCACCCCATTAAAAAAGGAGTGAGTTACTGGAATTTGGACAATTTTAAATATCAAATGCAAATTTTTTCAAATTCTGTCAAAGCCATTTCTAATGTCATTTCATCGTTACGACGAATTTTGAAAACATGTAAAGTTAATTATTGCAGATAAGCACAAAATCAATCATTCGGTTTAGAACACTGGGGCAATTTCATTCATCTTGCATCATGACAGATGTGTATGGAAAACACAAGCGTATCAGCTCACCGTGTTATTATTATGGTTATCATCATCCCGCACTGCCACCAGTGATACACAAGTGTCATGGAAACAGAGAGAAATGATCCATAAGTTACTGATCTGTTGTGTCTGAATCTGATTTGTGCTGTATTAATGTGCCATGACATCACTGGTCAATACATGAAGTTTCCTTATGAGATGCTCTGCTTTTTCAGCTTGGCCTGAACACACCAATTTATGGCCAACAATCTGTGAAGAATTTCAAACAACACAGACTGAATAAGGCAAACTTGGAGTTTTGTGGCCATCACTATAACTAGGTATTGCATGCACACACATTGCATTTAACGGTATTTATACACACACTAGTATGAAGAAAATACTTGTTTTTCAAACATGCTTCAATACTCACTCACTCACTCTCACTCACTCATTCATTTTCTATCGCTTATCCGAACTACCTCGGGTCACGGGGAGCCTGTGCCTATCTCAGGCGTCAGCGGGCATCAAGGCAGGATACACCCTGGACGGAGTGCCAACCCATCCCAGGGCACACACACTCTCATTCACTCAAGCACTCACACACTACGGACAATTTTCCAAACATGCCAATCAACCTACCATGCATGTCTTTGGACCGGGGGAGGAAACCAGAGTACCTGGAGGAAACCCCCGAGGCACGGGGAGAACATGCAAACTCCACACACACAAGGCGGAGGTGTGAATCGAACCCCGACCCTGGAGGTGTGAGGCGAACGTGCTAACCACTAAGCCACCGTGCCCCCCTATGCTTCAATGAAACAAAGAAAGCCATTGAGTGAGAAAGCCAACATTCCTCAGTATTTCCATGTTCTTCATAGCAGTAAGCATAAAAGTGTGAGTTTTTTATTATCAGAACAGAAAACTGAGTATCCTACGAACAAATGTCTCAACATCTGCTGTTTTTAGTGAATTGTTTATAAAGCAGCACTTGTAATGTATTTGCTCTTCAGAATATCTAGCGTTGCTTCTTTTAATTTCTGTAAAAAAGAACGTAGCGTTATTTCCACCGTAGGCGCTTATCTGACTGACAAGACTATCCATTTCTTTCAGATATAGACACAATCTGCTGATGAATTGCTTCTCTGCATTCTTGTAGGCCTTTGTAGAAATCTAATAAAGCATACATCTCATGGACGCATTAAACTTTGTAAGAAAGCCGGCTCTGTGTTACCTGAATTGGACGCACTGGAACACAATAAAAAAAAAAAGGTAAGCTTACTGCAGTGCTTTGTCAGTCGCTCCTGGCTAAATAGTAGCAGAACATTTTTCACTTCATCGCCTCACTAGCGATATGTGCATCATTTTTTTGTACTGATTTTTTCTTCCAGAGCCACAGACACTGTCATACACAACCGCTGCAGTTTAGTCCTCTTTCATTACAATTCTTTTTTCATAAAGAATTTATGAATAAAAGAATTTATTCTTTATTTTCATAAAGAATTCCTTTTTTTTGTCATATTTTTTTTTTATCTTGGATTTTCTTTCCATTGAAATACAACACATTTGAGCAGAATGTACCTCATTCTCCGTTAGTTTTTGCTCTTTTGCATTCTTCTGGATTTTTAATCCAGTGGGTGTGAAAAGCATTCATTCATTCATTCATTCATTCATTCATTCATTTTCTACCGCTTATCCGAACTACCTCGGGTCACAGGGAGCCTGTGCCTATCTCAGGCGTCATCGGGCATCAAGGCAGGATACACCCTGGACGGAGTGCCAACCCATCACAGGGCACACACAAACTCTTATTCACTCACGCAATCACACACTACGGACAATTTTCCAGAGATGCCAATCAACCTACCATGCATGTCTTTGGACCGGGGGAGGAAACCGGAGTACCTGGAGGAAACCCCCGAGGCACAGGGAGAACATGCAAACTCCACACACACAAGGCGGAGGTGGGAATCGAACACCCAACCTTGGAGGTGTGAGGCCAACATGCTAACCACTAAGCCACCGTGCCCCCCGGTGTGAAAAGCAGTAGTCTAGTATTTCCTATTCTTTTTCCTATCATTTCCCATTTGGACCAGTGAACATGACCAAGTATTATTTTTCTGTAGAACCAAGGAAACCAGAACAAAAAAAAAAAAACAGACAATCTTGGGAAACTTGGCTCATACACCAACCCTAGACCACGCACTTTAACTTTAATAATCTCCAGTTATTATCATCTCTAATTCTTTTCCATGTGAAACATCCCTGGGTGATTGTACACTCAGCGTAAACAGAATCCTGGGTTATGTTTAAGCTCATACATTACCCAGAGTTACAATTAATCCTGGATCTACAGAATTCACCCATTACTTGAGGATAGTCAGTGCCCAGCTGTTCAGATATCTAGGAAAAGATCATTCCACCACATTGGTACCAGAACAAAGACGAGTCTTTATGTATGCCTACCTCATACCCTGAGAGATGGTGGGACCAGTTGTACAGTGCTGGCAGATATGAGGGAGTGAGGTGCAGTGCAAAGAGTGATTTTGAGCTTTGAGGTAAGAGGGTAAGAGGGAGCTGGTCCATTTTTT
This sequence comes from Tachysurus vachellii, assembly GCF_030014155.1. Lineage (NCBI taxonomy): Eukaryota > Metazoa > Chordata > Actinopteri > Siluriformes > Bagridae > Tachysurus > Tachysurus vachellii. The sequence goes on from NC_083467.1 coordinate 4,266,987, forward strand.
GGCTTTGTAGGCAAGCATCAGTGTTTTTAATCTGATGCAGGCAGCTATTGGAAGCCAGTAGAGGGTGCGCAGCAGTGGGGTGGTGTAAGAACATAACGTTGCTGTCAGGCGGAATCCTCGTATCTCCAAAACCATTATTTTTCAGGAAATGAAAATAAACGCCGTACCTTATCTGCAGTGCACAGGGTTTAGTCCGTGTTGCAGTGGATTGTCTTGCGCTAAATTCCTGTCCTCAGACGAGCACCAGAACTAGCGGGGGTCAAGATTTTTTTTCTTTGAGCCCAGTGTTTTGAAGACATTTACCTCAGAAGACGTGTTGATTCGTTGCGACTCTTCTTGAGGAGAAATATGCCGCGAAGCTCTCCCGCGGAGTGAGGAAGAGGTGGACAGTTGAAGTGTCCAATGGAGTTATGAGATTTGCATTCAAGCTATTTTCAAGACTTTAGATTGGTTAATAACTTGTAAAAATAACAGACCCACGTGGGGACTGAGAAATAGCATCGATATGTGAAAAAATATGAAACTGACCAAATTTGGACATACGAGGTTTCCGCCCGACAGCAACGATAAGCAGGTTGAAAACATGTTGTTTATGTCGTTTTCTGTAGCATGGATTAAAATGTAAAAAATAAAAGAATAAAAGCTTCTTAACTTGACTTGAAGTCACACAGCTGCATTTTGGATCCTTTGCTGAGGTCGAATTGCATTCAGAGGTAGACCTGCCAGCAGAGAGGTGCAGTAGTCCAGTCTTGAATTGACAACACACTGGACAAGCATCTGAGTTTGTGTGTGGATAAAAATGTCAGATTCCTTCTGATAGTTGTGGAGAAGAAACCGTCATGAGCATGTTGAATAAAAGAACAGTTGATTGTCCATGGTTACCCCAAGGTTGTGAGCTGTGGCCAAAGGGGAGATCAGAGAGTTGACCAGGGATATCGCACAATACTGAACTGGGTATGAATCACTCATGATAACCAGCAGTTCAGGTTTACTGGGATTCTGGGAAGTTTCAGCTAAGTGTTTCCATTTCCAAGCATGTAGTCATAGCTATCATGATCTAGCCCAGACGTTTTGTGGTGACGTGTTGTTAATTTACGTTTCATGTTCACAGGTCAGCCTCTCGCTTGTCTAATTCCTTACCACCTCAGCAGATACTCATGTATCTAATAATCTGGCAGTGTGGAATCCTAGTTTTTGTCACGTATTGTCTTCCTGAGCTCTGTTTTTAGCTATCTGGGATTTCATTTGGGTCTGAAATGCCTGACAATAATGTTTTAACACCCCATAATGTCACATTGTACACGTTTGTCACTGTAATGCCAGATTAACTCTGCAATAATTTCAGAGCAGGGTATCATAACCCCAGGTAAATCCCTGCTTCTTCTCTACCTCTAAAGGTTCCTGTTCTGGGGTTAAAAGCAGAGTCTATAATAATGATAACCACACTGTAAAAAGCCCTATTGGATTTCTCTTTAACCTGAAGTGGTCCGTGAGAAAAGAAGATCTTTTAAGAAAGCTGATTATTATCACTTATGTTTGAGATCTTCTGTTGACTGCTATTGTATTTGTGCCTACAAAGTACTGCACATCTGTCAAAACAGAGCAGCGCATTGCTCTTAACTTGTCAAAGGAATAACAGGAATCCAACATCAACCAAAAAATTAGGACTGGAATCAGAAAACATATCAGAAAGATTCCAATATCCACATGTTTCGTTGTGGAGTTTTCCTTCAACTCATCTACACTTAGTACAATGGATAGTACTCCAGAAAAGGTTTTTGAATTCCTAAGAAGTTGGAGTGTAAAGTTTTTGTATGGACGCAGCTCCTCTTTTGTTGATTGTTACTGACGTACAATTGGAAGAGTCTTTCAGTCGGAGGAAAAAAAAATGTTTGCGCATAAAGACTGAAAATGGGAAAGCTTCCAAAGGTGAAAGCTTTTGTGTAAAGCCATCAAAACACCATAGATTATCTGCACTCCTACAGTATATCTCATACAATAAGTTCTGAACTGAAAGGTAAAATAGTGATGTCTGGCTTGTTTCCATGACTATAGAAAGCTTGGGTAATGGAAGCAGTTGACATGCTTTATAAAAGCAAACAATGAGACAAAGTGTCCTGTGACCACACAGCTCAGACTGTGCACCCCAGGGGCGACCATTTTATACTGATCACATACAGATCACAATTTTAATATGTATGGACAGGGGTCAGGAAGAGTATATTTCCTGGCACGATATCGTAAGAGAACCCATGGGAATAAAAATGTAAACAGGAACAAGACGTGGACTGTGTGAGCAAACATGAAAATTTGCATGCTGCTAGACTGGTTTGGAAGGATTTTAGCAATGAGGCCCAAGAATGTTTGCAATTCACTTCAGGTCTGTAAGTGCATCCAAATCCTAATTACGATCTTGAACACCAACAAGTGGGATATTCTTTACAAACCCTTAATTTAATTTAATTAAAGGATGCACTGTCTAAAGTTGACAGTAAATGTGTTTTACATTGAATGTTTCCTCGACTCAGTAGCTGATTTCAGTTATTATACTTTAATACAATTATATAATCCCAATTTAATATATAAAGGTAAAGTTTTCCAGCGGCTTTATAACTGGATATAAACGATAGATAGATAGATAGATAGATAGATAGATAGATAGATAGATAGATAGATAGATAGATAGATAGATAGATAGATAGATAGATAGATAGATAGATTGAAATTCACAATTCCAGCAGTATCCGCAAACCTAGGCAATAAGGCATACGATAAATGCTAAAAATTAAGTAAAGTATAAAGTAAATTTAATTTAAATTTAAAAATTCCTGTGCAAATCTGAGTGTAAAAACCACAAAACCATCTCACTCTAGTCAAAGTGACTTATGCACCTGATGTCGAAATCATAACTTCACGTCTCGTAAATACTGGATGAACGTCTCAGGAGGACTCGTGGGTAAACTGACACGTGTCCCTTTCCCCTTATTCCAACTTGACACCTAGATAGTTTTTTCACAAAAAAGAGAGAATGGATTGAATGATAAGGGTTTTAAGGAGTATCCATTATTTTGTGAATATCCTCAACAAAGTGCTCAGTCATTTACAGGAGAGCATCGGGAAAAAACGCACACGCACACACACACACACACACACACACACACACACTTTTCCTAATTAGCCTCATTTTTTAATTCAGGAACAAGTCTCAAGGACAGAGATGTAGTGAATACGGTGGATGTGAAGCGATAAGCACATTGTGCTCAGGTATGTTGTTGTGGTCTAAGATCCATTTCTGTGACAATTTTCCTGATTAATGTAAAAAACACGATTAGTGTCTTGATGTGTGATTTGACTTTTGGCTCAAAAAGCTTCATAACGTTGTATTTACTCCATTTTGTTTCTTGTGTAATGGAAATGAAAAATGTGTCAGAATGGAAAAAAAATACTTCCAGCGTGTGTGCAAGTGTGTGTGTGTGTGTATTAACACAGTGCATTTTATCCTGATGCTTTCCTGTAGACGCCTAAACAATTCAACATACAATTGCTGATTAACATTCTGTCCAGGGGGAACAAACTCTTTATAAACAAGTCCGCTAATGTCAAAAAGCATGATCATTATTGTCTTGATGTGCAATTTGACCTGACTCGCTTGTTATTTTTTTTGTTTTTTTGCTTTTGGAGACATCTCAGTACACGGTGGTCTTGAAAGCAGCTGCAGCAGCTGTTCAAAACAAAATCGAACAAAAACAAAATTCTTTGCTCTTTATCTGGGATTGAGGAAGAAAAATTGAAATTCACCTGCACAAGACTATAAAAAATGACACAAATACCAAATCCATCTACAAGGTATGCGGCCACTTGGGCACAGGAGGTCGTTCTGAGCTGCTTTTCTGCTCTCTGTGGATGTAAGGAGCATTTATTTGAGTTAGCATACAGTAGTCTTCCTGTCAGTCTGGCCATCAACAATATGTTTATGCCTGCAGTGCTGCAGCTCACTAGATATTTTTTTGTTGTTGTTTGTGGTCGAGAGAGAAATATTGGTGAAACGGGCAAAGTGAATGCTAACTGAAGCTACTGACCTGCATCTGTATACTAATATGTGTCGTGCTGCCGCTGCTACGTGATTGGCTGAGTTGGTGATTATATAAATAAGTAGAAGTAGAGGAGTTACGATGTAGGACGTTTAAAAGGTTCGTTTAAAAAAGAGGCTCTGTCTTTTAGATCAGACAATGGGAAGGATCTTGGGTCTAATCAGTTTTTTACTGGTGAACAAAAGCTTTTTTCATTTTCTCCCAAAGAATAGAACAAGTGATATAGTTACATGAGAACACCCATGCATGACCAAGCAGCAGAAAGCAATCAGGAAAATAAAGAGAACCATAAAGTAGCTTGACTTGGTTTATGGTTCAGGATAAAGTCCCAGAGAAAAAAAAAAGCCCTACACTTCAATTACAATCTAATTTAAGATAACCCAGCCATAAAATAATGCCATTCAAAGGCAGCATTGCTTCCTAATCAGCAGACGACTTAAAAGTCAATTCATATTTCACCAACTGTGTCACCTGAGATTCAAAAGGCTCTGGAAGTTCTTCGGTCGCTCGTCTTACATACCGATCTCGCACAAAAGCCGTGAGAATTATAACAGGCTGGAGTGATTTTAGTGGATTTGATACAAATGAAGTCATCAGAAAAGCTCTGATGGATAACCCTGCCCCTCACCTTAACCTTATTCGCTTAATAACTTCAGAATTTTCTCTCTCACGCTTACTTTGGAAGCTATTGTATTGCTCTCTTTGTACACTTCTCATTCTTTATGCCTGCGATCACTATTCTGGACTTCTATAGAAATACAGAGATACATTTTTTTCTATAATCATGAAGCATGATGTGAACTTGAACAAACAAATGTTATTTTTTACCTTACGTGTGAATAATTTAATACATATGACTATGAATAAATTCAAACTTAGGCGGCGTTTGTACGCCAGTGTGTGTGAATATGTTCTTAAATGCTGCACTGCATGTGATGAACCCATATTTTTGTCACGTGTATCTCTCTGTCCTCAGGAGATACTAGGAGAACAATTAATCTGATGAAGTTCTTGAAGAGGTAACATTTATTTAGCATTTTTGGAAAGATCCTCAAGAGGTGCTCTGAGGAAGACTTTTTTTGGTCTACATCAAGACAATTCGCTATTAACTTCAGTAGAAAGAAAAAAGAAAGGTTGATGAGTGAATAGTTCAATTCAATTTATTTGTATAGCGCTTTTAACAATTCACATTGTCTTGAAGCAGCTTGAAGTACAGAAACTGAATAAAAATGGTAAAGTTTAAAATTACTATTTATCTCTATCATCTATCCCTAATAATCAAGCCCTGAGGTGATGGTGGTAAGAAAAAACTTCCTGAGATGATATGAGGAAGAAACCTTGAGAGGAACCAGACTCAGAAGGGAACCTCATCTTCATTTGGGTGACACTAGACAGGAAATAATATAAATATAGATAATGTCCTTTCTATAACGGTTTGTAGTTGAGTTGAATTAAGCAACCAAGAGCTCCTGAGGAACTAACAGGTCAGCGTTAACAAAACACCCAGCACTAATTCCTTTCTGCAGAAGTCTTCAAATGTTCACAGATAAAGACCAGAGCACAAATCTGACCGACACAACAACAGTTCAAAGACTGTCTCCAAGTGGTTCTATCCACAGTAATCCCATGGGTCACGGCCTGTCTAATGTATTCTATGCATAGATAATGGTGTGGAATGTTCATAAAACAAGTTAGTTCCTGGTAATCATTTACAGTTAAAGAAGATGTGTCCACTTACCAGCCTCTTGTTTTCCTTCCTCTTCAAGAACCTCCAGATCCAGTTTCTCTAGTGGTTCATGATAATACTATTAACTAACTGAAAAATTAATAATAATAATAATTAATAATTTTTTCGTAGGGGGGCACGGTGGCTTAGTGGTTAGCACGTTTGCCTCACACCTCCAGGGTCGGGGTTCGATTCCCGCCTCCACCTTGTGTGTGTGGAGTTTGCATGTTCTCCCTGTGCCTCGGGGGTTTCCTCCGAGTACTCCGGTTTCCTCCCCCGGTCCAAAGACATGCATGGTAGGTTGATTGGCATCTCTGGAAAAAAATTGTCCGTAGTGTGTGATTGTGTGAGTGAATGAGAGTGTGTGTGTGCCCTGCGATGGGTTGGCACTCCGTCCAGGGTGTATCCTGCCTTGATGCCCAATGACGCCTGAGATAGGCACAGGCTCCCTGTGACCTGAGGTAGTTCGGATAAGCGATAGAAGATGAATGAATGAATGAATGAATAATAATTTTTTTTCAAGTTAGAAATTTCAACATTTATATACAATATATAGTAATAATGAATTAATAATTATGACCAAAATAAAATAAAATAAACGTTGAGAAGATTTACTGTGTAAACTTGTCTAGGCTGTCATCAGTGTTAAGAACATCTGCCTACAGCATGTCCTATAACTCAGATGAAGAGAAGCAGTAAAAACATTTCACTAAATTAAGACACCTTGTTGACTGATTTCGAGAAAACTCCGGTCAAAGCTTCATCATCTGAAAGACTGGTGAAAATTCTGGCATGAAAAACTAAAGAAACATGTTTAGTTAGAGCAGAGTGAGGTTTGGATGTAAAGTGAAGCATGTAATAATATTTAAAAACGTTTTCTGATTCATTGACGTGTATAGACTGAATCAAATGGGAACATTTCCATTCAATGGAACAAAAAGATTTTCCATTCCAGAAAGTCATTTCGAGTCTCAACTCAGAACACATGGCTTCTGTTTTTGATCATTAGAAGGCATCTTAAAGGGGAGGGATCTCATAAAGAAATCAAATGAACATTTCTCAAACTTAATCATAAAGCTTAACAATAACTTATATATGTTTATTAATGTGGGGGGCACGGTGGCTTAGTGGTTAGCATGTTCGCCTCACACCTCCAGGGTCGGGGTTCGATTCCCGCCTCCACCTTGTGTGTGTGGAGTTTGCATGTTCTCCCTGAGCCTCGGGGGTTTCCTCCGGGTACTCTGGTTTCCAAAAACATGCATGGTAGGTTGATTGGCATCTCTGGAAAAAAATTGTCCGTAGTGTGTGATTGTGTGAGTGAATGAGAGTGTGTGTGTGCCCTGCGATGGGTTGGCACTCCGTCCAGGGTGTATCCTGCCTTGATGCCCAATGACGCCTGAGATAGGCACAGGCTCCCTGTGACCTGAGGTAGTTCGGATAAGCGATAGAAGATGAATGAATGAATGAATGAATAATAATTTTTTTTCAAGTTAGAAATTTCAACATTTATATACAATATATAGTAATAATGAATTAATAATTATGACCAAAATAAAATAAAATAAACGTTGAGAAGATTTACTGTGTAAACTTGTCTAGGCTGTCATCAGTGTTAAGAACATCTGCCTACAGCATGTCCTATAACTCAGATGAAGAGAAGCAGTAAAAACATTTCACTAAATTAAGACACCTTGTTGACTGATTTCGAGAAAACTCCGGTCAAAGCTTCATCATCTGAAAGACTGGTGAAAATTCTGGCATGAAAAACTAAAGAAACATGTTTAGTTAGAGCAGAGTGAGGTTTGGATGTAAAGTGAAGCATGTAATAATATTTAAAAACGTTTTCTGATTCATTGACGTGTATAGACTGAATCAAATGGGAACATTTCCATTCAATGGAACAAAAAGATTTTCCATTCCAGAAAGTCATTTCGAGTCTCAACTCAGAACACATGGCTTCTGTTTTTGATCATTAGAAGGCATCTTAAAGGGGAGGGATCTCATAAAGAAATCAAATGAACATTTCTCAAACTTAATCATAAAGCTTAACAATAACTTATATATGTTTATTAATGTGGGGGGCACGGTGGCTTAGTGGTTAGCATGTTCGCCTCACACCTCCAGGGTCGGGGTTCGATTCCCGCCTCCACCTTGTGTGTGTGGAGTTTGCATGTTCTCCCTGAGCCTCGGGGGTTTCCTCCGGGTACTCTGGTTTCCAAAAACATGCATGGTAGGTTGATTGGCATCTCTGGAAAATTGTCCCTAGTGAGTGAATGAGAGTGTGTGTGTGCCCTGCGATGGGTTGGCACTCCGTCCAGGGTGTATCCTGCCTTGATGCCCGATGACGCCTGAGACAGGCACAGGCTCCCCGTGACCCGAGGTAGTTCAGATAATCAGTAGAAGATGAATGAATGTTTATTAATGTTAATGTATACATTTTTGGATATATGCCTTCATTTCTGAACTATATCTAGCTAGTGGTCACTTCCTTCTGCTAGCCGTGTAGTTAGCCTGTGTTGGCCGATACTCCTAATGTTGAGACACTGAAAATTAAAAGGCAGACCAAAATTTTACAATTCATTAAAAAAAAATACAAAAACAGCAAAAACATGTCTTTGTGTATTTGTCTTAGATTCCAAATCACTGTGGATGATCTGGTCTGTTTTAAAAACTATAATCCACCACTGTGTGTGTGGGTGGGTGGTGGTAGGGTTGGTGGGTGTTGGTGGTGGTGGTGGTGTCTGGGGTGGGTTGTGTATTTCTGTGTGGCAACAAGGCAACCTATTTGACATACAGTACAGAACTAATTCCACACACTGCCAGCTTGAAAGTAGAGAATAAACATCAGCATGGCTGCTCTGAGATTATGTCTAGTGCTAATGTGATATAAAAGCTTTACATGCTTTATAAGGCTCGGAATAAAGTTTAGACAGAAATACAGGATTAATCAACGTCTGACTCTGAACCGAAAGTGACATATGACCTCTCTCACATTCTTCTGTTCTTTCATTCTCTCTCTCTCTCTCTCTCTCTCTCTCTTTCTCTCTCTGTTGAGCTATACATGCCAGTCATGAGTTCCCAGTGTGACTGCTTCTTCTTTCCAGACCTTCCTGATCCATCCTGATGCCCTACCCCTGGTTGGAGTCTTGACACTTGGTGGTGTACTCTGCTGGGATAGATCTGCATGGACAGCCTGTGACCCATGGTATAATTGTGGATAGAACCATTTGGAGACTATAACATCTTTGAACTATTGTTGCATCGGTCAGCTTTCAGTGCTCGGGTCTTCATCAGTGAACATTTGAAGACTTTAGCAGGAAGGAATTAATGTTCTGTAGTTTCTCAGAAGCTCTAGGTTGCACAATTCGACTCGACTATAAACTGTTGTCGAAAGGACATTATTTACATTTACATTATTTCCTGTCCAGTGTCATGCAAATGAGGATGAGGTTCACTTCTGAGTCTGGTACCTCTCAAGGTTTCTTCGTCATATCATCTCAGGGAGTTTTTCCTCACCACCATCACCTCAGGCTTGCAGATTCGGGATAAATGTAAGAGATAAATAATAATTTCCTTTTAAACTTTACAATATTTATTCTGTCTCTATGCTTCTGTAAAGCTGCTTTGAGACAACGTGATTTGTTAAAAACACTAAACAAATAAATGGAAATAAACTGAATTGACTGAATCTTCCTACTACATTTACTCTTCTAACAGGAACCTAAAAATTCGAATTCAAATTTATTTGTATAGCAATTTTAACAATTGAATTTGTCACAAGGTAGCTTTACAGAATATTAGATATGTTTAAATGTGTTTGTATTTATCCCCAATGAGCAGGTCTGAGGTGACTGAGGCAACTGTGGCAAGGAAAAACTCCCTTGGACTGTAAAGGAAGAAACCTTGGAAGGAGCCAGACTCATTGGGGAACCCATCCTCATTTGGGTGACACTGGAGGGTGTGATTGTAAATATACACTAATTCAATATACAGTCCAAGAAATGTTGTACTGATGAGGAGTTTGTTGTACTTAAAGACCACATTTAGTTGGCATCTCCTCTTAGTATGTCCGAATACTTCATGAAGCAGAGTCCAACTGAACTGGTAAATCTCTAGAGTGAGGGTCCAAAATCTTCTGGGCACTGAAGACAATCAGAGCGCACAGAAGACAATCGCTTGAAAAATCACATAAAAGTTACAGGTATGTGTAAAATTTACTGTCTCTACTGTACGAGCTACAAGGTCAGAGTCTAGAGTTAAGGTCAGATGTCTGCAAATTAAAGAGTTAAACTGTAATTAAAGCTACATTACCGTGTTTGAGTCATGCTCTTAATACAGTTTGTACATGAAGCAACTAGCCAAAGCTAGTCTGGAAGAAGAGCTCTAGTTTCAGGAGGCTACCTTGGGTACTCAGGAGGCTAACAGGCAGAGAGGGCAAACATTATAAACCAATAAACCTGTCTGGGTGGTGTTCTATCTCCTCTTCTCTCCTTATTATCTTTTTCTTCATCTCCACCCTATATTATTCATACAAGCGTCTGCTTCTTATTTCAGAAGGCGAGCTGAGAAGCTTTTCTCCATGTTCGCCTTCAGACCAAAGGTTGGTCAGGACATTCGGAATTGGAGACGATCAGAGAAGAGAAAGCTGCCTGATTATGTAACAGCTATTTATTGTATATTTTTCAGCAACATGCAACTAGTGGATCAATCATAAATGACTAACTTTTATATAACGAAGCTTCCCATCCTTATCTCTTTTTCCCAGAGGACAGATTTTCTGGTTGTGTCCATGTTCGGCAGTCAATATCTTTATCATGTCACAATCCAGAGTGTTGGTTAATGTTGCATATGAAAGAAGACATCCAGGGCATGAGTGGATCTGTTTTTACAAAGCTTACTGGGGCAAAATATTCATAGAAAAGAAAAAAGATATTTCTATCTTCAAAGTAAATGTTGATATCAAACCCATTTCTGCTCTCGGTGCTTGTTCATAACCATCTAAAATTTTAAGGTCTTATCTTTAAAGGCAGGGTCTCCAAAGTCTCAGAGAAATGCTTCAGAAAACTGAGTCGGGCCGAGTAATAAACAAAATCAAAACAAAAATCAAAACAAACGTGTAGCCAATGATCAGAAAGGGGCTGGGCTTGTCAATATGCGGCTGAGAGAGTGTTCAGTGCGCATGTGTGACATTAGCAGAAAGCAGTTTTAGCCTTGACATGGAGGATAAAAACAAAGAAAGAAAGCGAAGAAAGGCTTACGATAAGGTAAGAAGTAGGACGTGTTAATATAGGATCAGCTTTCCAGCACTGGAGAGAACTGAAGGAGCAGGAAGTTGGTCACATATTCACAGATTGGAGTTTCCAGAGTCAATAACTCCTGAGCTAAACACTGTTACTACACAAATAACACCTCTTTTCTATCGTAGTAATGTAGAGACGCAGCTACATCCACGTTTTGTGTAGTAACAGCGTTTAGCTCAGGAGTTATTGACTCAGGGAAACGCCAATCTGTGAATATGTGACCAACTTTACTTAAGACGCCGATGCGCTTTTTTCCTTCTCGATAGGTGAGTAACGTTGGTTTTGCTTTGTTACACAGAACTAATATATGCCTTTGTCCTTTGCATGATTATGCTTGTGTGTCATTTTTGCTTGTTTGTTTATCTGCAATCGTATTGTTCTTCCCTTCAGCTATGATAAAGACACATTTCTTTCCATTTTAGTTGCCTGGGTTAAGTATGTATGTGTGGGCGGAGCTATCAATACAGGGGTGGGGCCTATTTGTGTTAGGGGTGTGTTTGTTTAGGTGATTTCAAATGTCGACATTGGCTTTCAAAAATCGGAGACCCTGCCTTTAACCACTAAAATTCTGTTTAAGGTTATCAACAAAGAGAAAAACAAAAAATCTAATACTGAAAGTCAACAAAGTTCTGATTCATTTTATATCAAACTTGACTAGAAAATAATTCATTTGTTTATACAGATTGAAAATGCCCCGTAAATCCTAAAAGTGGTTAAGCATTCAGTGTTCCTCAGAAGCAGTGAGGAATGCAAATCTAAACCCATTGGCATGGCTGGGACTGTACTGTACCAGAGTAGGCACTAAAACCTACAATAATTAAAGATAACCTGTTCAATGCATCTTGGATCTTAAAGTTTAAAAGCGACAAAGCAGCGCTATAATAAATATGCTGTCAACTGAAGATGACATACATAAGTGATCCCAGCAAGAGCTTAGAGAAAACGCATCTATTACAATCACAGCGCTAAAGTCGTCAGCTTCCTCTAGAAAACCCTTACCCATACTTTTTAGCTTTGAACATCTGCTTTTAATCGGCTGCTTATTAAAGGAAGCCTGGATCTAAGTCCATGCCTGATATCCTGCGCTATGTGATTGCGAGTTGGAATGATATATCACTGTAGTACTCATCTATCAGGAGGATCTTTCAGAAGTTCATATCATTCTTGTGGTGTATGATTTCATGTCAGATTTATTCATCTATCATCAAATACAAATAGAAGTAGCAAAAAAAAAGAAAAGAAAAGACTTATATGGGAGTGTATACACGTTTTAAATAAGAGAAAACATCAGTAGATTTTAAATTATCTCAGTAGATACTTTTTCCCAGTCTCCTGGTTTATGTCTATAATTATTTTTTATGGATGTTCGGGCTCAAAGCCCACAGCAACACAAAACAGGAAAACTTGCCACTGCCTTGTTCAGAACAAAAGTTTGAGACGATAAGTCGTTCTTATATGAGCTTTTCGGTCAGTCGGAAACCTGCCCCTTTTATTAGCATTGCTATATATGTATGATATATTATGTTGTGCAAATGTTTTATGCACATGTAAAGAAAGATGTCAGGCACATAGTTGAGGCTAAAAAGGCTGAAAGCTCAAGCTTACCTCCATACATTTTTTGTGTTATGTCACTTAAAGGTGGGGTGTATGTTGTTTGAAAGCCAATGTTGACATTTGAAATCACCAAAACAAACACGCCCCTAACCCAAATGGGTCCCACCCCTGTATTGATAGCTCCGCCCACACATACATACGTAACCCAGGCAACTAATGGAAAGAAATGTGTCTTTATCATAGCTGAAGGGAAGAACAATACGATTGCAGATAAACAAACAAGCAAAAATGACACACAAGCATAATCATGTAAAGGACGGCATATATTAGTTCTGTGTAACAAAGCAAAACCAACGTTACTCACCTATCGAGAAGGAAAAAGCGCCTCGGCGTCTTAAGTAAAGTTGGCCACATATTCACAGATTGGAGTTTCCTGAGTCAAAAACTCCTGAGCTAAACATTGTTACTACACAAAACACGGTTGTAGCTGCGTCTCTACATTACTACGATAGAAAAGAGGTGTTATTTGTGTAGTAACAGCATTTAGCTCAGGAGTTATTGACTCTGGAAACTCCAATCTGTGAAAATGCGGCCAACTTCCTGCTCCTTCAGTTCTCTCCAGCGCTGGAAAGCTGATCCTATATTAACACGATCCTACTTCTTGCCTTACCGTAAGCCTTTCTTCGCTTTCGCTTTCATACGCACCAAACACTTTCTCCGCCCATATTGACAAGACACGCCCCTTTCTGCTCATTGGCTACACGTTAGTTTTGTATTTGTTTTGTTTGTCTGCCCGATTCAGTTTTCTGAAGCATTTCTCAAACAACGTACACCCCAGCTTTAAGACACACATTTATTTAAGCTTTTATTTACCATGTCAGATACTGTATTTAGTGGGTCAACTTTTGCAGACACTATCTTTGTATTTGTCAGGTGGGAATTCTCGCTCAGACAATTCAGACCACACATTTACTATGAAACTCTGGTACTGTGTGTGATGATTAATTCAATACATTCTTTTTGCTGTAGCTTTGGATGTTTTCATAGGATGTAGCTCTTCTTCTGGGAGACTAGTTGCAAGCATGTTTTTATTACATTCTTTCTACATAATCGTCCTTTTTCGTGACCTGTTTTCTGAACCACACTTTAAATGCTACCACCCCCGTGCTTCACATTTGGAATGGTTTTCTTAAAAGCAAATGTACAGTTTTGGCTGTAAAGGATTCTTATGTCCGTGGAACAACGAATCCAAGGCAGACGTCTTCAACATTCTGTAGAAGTCCCAGGAGAAAACCGTCCATGCACTAGATTTCAGCGCTGCATTAGATTTTTAGCTCTGATCCTAAAACCTTTGAACTTTTTTGTTTTCATCTGGATCAGAGGACAGTCCTGCAAAAGGCCAGTGATCGAATGCAAACTTTGGTTTGGCTTCAGTTTTTTATATACTGATACAGTACAGGCTTTTTACTCCTAGTGTCCTCTTTTCTAGGACTCTCTTAATGGTAACTGTACATACTTCATACCTGATGCCTCCAACTCTAACAGCAGTTCATATGTTGATTTTTGGGGGGTTTAGTTAAGGACCAATATCTGTGTCTCCTTCCTGAATTACACAGTGGCTTTATGGTTCCAGAATTTTTATCTTGTTTGGAAGTTGGTGCTAAGAATGAACTTGGCATTCTTTTCCTGAGGTCTTGGCTGGATTCTCCAATGCTTTGAAGAGCAAAAATGGATTCAATGGGATTCAAAGGGATTCCCTTTTACAACCACAAGTGCCTTCTAATTAACTGCTAATTATGACAATTGGCCAATCAAATTCTGATTAATAGGAAAAAAAACAACCAACTCCATGATTCTTTAAAAAAAATAAGTCACATAATTTAAACCTACTATAAACAGCACAAAGATTATGCTTATAGAAAAGTTTTGTAAAAATGACTTAGATGATTAGTTTGTCCTTGGGTTATTATACATTGTGTTGTATGGAACACAGAATAAAGTCAAGAACACATATGAATTTGTTTCAGTCTAGAAACTGGTCTTTATGGTGTATTGGTAGATAAAGCACATGATTTAAGGGATGTTTTCATGCTCTTGCTCTTGGGCTTGCTGGAAGAATTCAACTTTTGTTCATCTGTTTGAACTGATTGAATATGAAACCCCATAGCATCATTATTTTCAGCTGACACTGATGATTGCCTCAGTTGAAAACCTAATTATCCGCAAAGTTCCACCCCGATGAAACGCATTTCAAACATCCCCAATGTAATCTGGATCCGGCTGATTGATTGACTTTGAAGTCAAGGGTCACAAATGGATCTCAATTGCCCTGACCAAATCGGTTATTTTTTTCGGCACGGCGTGCAGGTCGTGACAGATTGCCGGTCACGCCACAGGGCAGTTGTGAGGCTCCAGATGTGCATTAAGGGACTGTGGGTTCAAAGTTAAATGCTAACACATGTTCTCCGCACCCTCCTGGGCAGGCACAGCAGGAGGAAGGATTGGTTGTCCTCCTACATCCGGCTCTCCCGGGGGAGCAGGAAACATGGAACCCTGGACCGCTGTGTGGTTCACATGTCAGCACATTCCCTTAACATGTAAATCACTGCTGTTTTTATATTCCCTCCGAAATATAAATATATGAACGTGCTCTCAGGTTGAGGCTCGGTCAAAGTCGGGCGAGGGTGCAAGAAGGAGGGAGGCAAGGAGGGAGGGAGCAAGGAATGATGGGAGGTCTGTGAAGCAACAGAGCCAGAGGAGGTAGGAAGCTGATGTAAAAGAGGGGAACGGTTTCATTGGTCAGAGACACAGAGAACGAATAAGGATAGGAGGGTTGGGGAGAGGTGCAGGTGGGAGGGGGTGCAGGAAAATGGGAACAGAAGGAAGGATTGGGTGAAGGATAGCGTTTGCCTTTTTTTCCCGGAGAGATAATAGGCTCTCTGGGGCGCTATAAAAGTTTCATTCTGTCCCACCTTCTGGCAGCCAAGAATAATGATGGTGGCATTTCAGGTCAACAAGGTCATAAGACTGAAGATTCGCAGCACAAGAGAGAGCAGCCAGCTGAGGCGAATCCTGACCATGTTTTTACAAAGTGGGAGAGTAAATACGTCTCGTGAATGACCGTCGTGCTTTGAGTCATTTTTTGAAGGATACAGTTTCATAGACGGTGTCACATTCATCATACAGTATACAGTAAGAAACCGTGAACCCAAAGCGATCAATTGTTCTTAATGCTGTTGTTTTTTTATTCACATATTCAGGATGTACTTCGTGGTCGACGTTTTCTTTGACGTCTGAACAGAAAGAAAATCAACACGATTTCAATTCACACCATTTATTTATCTATTACTATTTTTGCTGCCCCATATGCAGCACAATGAAAATTACAAATCTAACACTGAAGATTTCTTGTCCTGCTGTATCCAAAGAAAAGGAGGAGAAATGAAATAAATCCTCAGGTAAGCAACCAAAGAAATATCTAATATTTTCTATAGGATTCTATCATAATATTCCTATACAGTATGAATTTGCTACAGTAGTGATAGTCTCCGGTTACATTTCATCGTTGTTCTCTCATATCGCTCAATCCATCTCATAGCTTTTCCGAAATTCTTTCTTTTAAAGAAGATATTATATTATAACTTTAAATGAAATTTCGAAGGCCAGATCCTTTGAGGAAGCACAGAGACGTGCTTGAAAGCAGCACATCACCCGAGCATCAAAAAGGGAAACGAGGCCACGGGACCATTTGTTTGTTGGTTGTGGGGGTGGTCATGCTGAGAAAAGACAGACTTGAGAAGAGTGATCTCTTCGCTTCATGTTACATTCTTTTTGATCCCTATCACAGTGACCAGCCCCATAGAGCGAAAAGCTACAACTCACATTACTTCGTGTTTGGGAGAACCTCAGTGATTAGAAACTAAGCTCTACATATTATCCTCGAAGATCTTTTTGGCAGATGAATAATTATAATCTATGGTTTAAGAGACGCGCATTAACACGCAGGTTAAAAAATAAAATAAATAAATATTCCTCTGGTATCCTCAGTGTCATGCACAGATGGTATCCCTGTTAACATATGAGATGTATTTATGAGATGTTTACTTCAGAAGGTATCAAACCTGTCGGTGTCTGACCTGTTAGTTCCTCAGGAGCTCTTGGTTGCTTAATTCCACTCAACTACAAACTGTTGTACGTAGAAAGGACATTTTTTACCTTATTTCCTGTCCAATGTCACCCAGTTAAGGATGAGGGTCCCTTCTGAGCCTGGTTCCTCTCAAGGTTTCTTCCTCATATCATCTCAGGGAGTTTTTCCTTTATGCCACCCCCCTCCGGCTTGCTCATTAGGGATAGGGATAGATATGCAGTATTTTAAATTTTAAGTTCATATTTTTAAAATGAATTTTAAACTTTAATTGTATATATTCATTTATATATTTTTATCCTTATATTTTTTTTCTTCTTCATACACACACACACATTATATGTATGTATATATATATATATATATATATATATATATATATATATATATATATATATATATATATATATATATATATATTCTGTTTCCATACTTCTGTAAAGCTGCTTTTAGACAATGGGAATTGTTAAAGTGCTATAGAAATAAATTGTACTGAATTGAAGTCAATTAATATATATATTCCAAGTTCATTAAAAAAACAATTCCATTACACTAGTTTGCCTCTAAATATGAACAAATTAATTGTAAGTAAAAAAAAAAACAGCCTTCATGAAAAAATAATCAATCGATCAATTCTTAAATTCTTCAACATCTTAAATTCTTTTATTCTTCTCACATTGCTTCATTTCCATATTTTACATTAAGCTGAACACTTCATGATTTCTTTATACTGAAATAATCAAATTGCACATTGCAGAATGATGAAAAATCAAGGTACTTCCTGTTTTCATGTACAGCTTTACACAGTCATTACCTCACCAGTGTTTCTTTTTTTTATCTGTATTAGGAAGTCAGTAAGACAAAAAAAAATGCAGTTTGATATGTTAAAAAAATTCTGATCAGATTTTCTATCAAAATAAAATCACAACGAATTTATAAGATTATTAAAATAAGAAGTAGTGTTAACTGAAGCGAGATTATCTGGCAATACTATAATTATCACTTGACATATTGACAGTTTTAATTATATATATAAAAAAAATAATTTTACTTTTGACCAGTCACAAGCAATTTAACAGCACTGTGTTGAATGAATTATATTCACGGTTTTTAACATCCCAGCTTGTCATTTCTGATAAATTAAAGTCTCATGTTCTGAGTAGCTCAATATCTATTCTGTAGAACACAAAACATTTTCTCCAAGAAGTCACAATTTTGTACTCACAGAAATGAACGCAAAATCAAGCAATGTCTTGAAAGAGCTTGCAACTTTAATAAAAGGTTTTTTATCCGGTTCAGCCGAGATGTATCGTGTGATGTCACTACAGCACGTGTTCAGACAAAATTTTATTTAGGTTTGTGTGTGGAACATGAGTACAGCTCTCTAATTTTACTTATTATTATTATTATTATTATTATTATTATTATTAAACTACTTAATCTGTTAGCTGGGTTTTCTTTTCATATATGGCAATGAAATCATTAAACATCTGAAAAAAAAATTGACTGGATCTAGATTAAGATTCATTCATTCATTCATTTTCTACTGCTTATCCAAACTACCTCGGGTCACGTGGAGCCTGTGCCTTTCTCAGGCGTCATCGGGCATCAAGGCAGGATACACCCTGGACGGAGTGCCAACCCATCACAAGGCACACACACTCTCATTCACACACGCAATCACACACTACGGACAATTTTTCCAGAGATGCCAATCAACCTACCATGCATGTCTTTGGACCGGGGGAGGAAACCGGAGTACCCGGAGGAAACCCCCGAGGCACGGGGAGAACATGCAAACTCCACACACACAAGGCGGAGGCAGGAATCGAACCCCCAACCCTGGAGGTGTGAGGCGAACGTGCTAACCACTAAGCCATCGTGCCCCCCCACAACATAACTATTTGTGTCCATGTAAGAAATATTTCTCTCTTTAATTCTAAAGCTTAGAAATTTAGATTTTGGTCCATTGTGCCTTTAAAGACTTGCCTTTAAAGACTGAGCCCCCTAGATTAAGATTAATTCTGTAAATTATTACATGTATGCAAATTATATTATATTTGTAGTAAGGACATTATTTACATTTATATTATTTCCTGTCCAATGTCAACCAAATGAAGATGAGTTCCCTTCTGAGTCTGGTTCCTCTCAAGGTTTCTTCCTCATATCATATCAGAGAGATTTCCCTTGTCAATGTTTAAATTTTGGACCTTCACTGAGATGAGGATCCAGACCCAGATCCAACCCTGTGAGGATCCTGAGGCATCTAAAGATGTACCAGCTCCAGTTGGACTCTTTATGAAGTATTAGGGCATTCTAAAAGAAGTTGCCAACTACATGTGGTCTTTGAGGACAACAACCTCCTCATCAATACATAATTGCCAGACTGTATATTTATAATCACACCCTCCAGTGTCACCCAAATGAGGACGAGGTTCCCTTTTGAGTCTGGTTCCTCTCATGGTTTCTTCTTCTTCCATCCAAGTGAGTTTTTCCTCACCACAGTCGCCTCAGTCACCTCAGGCTTGTTCACTGGGGACAAATACAAACACAATTAAATATAAGTCTAATATTAATCATAAAATTTTGTATTATATAATCTTTATATAATCAAATTGGTTTGTGTTATGTTTCATATGTTCTGTAAAGCTGCTTTAAGACAACGTGCATTGTTAAAAGAGTTATACAAATACATTTGAATTGGATTGAACTGAATTAGAATAAATTTGTGGAACATATTGCAATTATTTTAACAAATTGTCAGAATCCTCCTCCAGCACAACACATACTTCACAACTTCATAACATTACAATTAACAATAGTGTATAAACACATCTTGTAAGTTTGACACAAATTTCTTAAAAGGGTCGAGTCCTTGTATTGACTATTTTTATTGTTGCTTTATTTGTTGCCTTAGTGTAACTCAAGTACTATACACTTACAGCCAGATATTCCATGCATGTGGTCCCTTTTTTTGTTTGATTTGTTCTTATTTTTTGCAGACAACAATCCTAGCACCACAATATGTGGCATATATATTCCTCCATTGTGTTTTGAAGTGTTTTGAAATTCGTCCAAAAAATAAGCACACCCTGGGGGGATAAGTAGAAAGTTCATATATGGGAAATTTAGGTTGTGTTCAGAATGATTTCAGAATCCCTGCAGAAACTCAGCAGCCATCGATTTCCACGTAGCACAATACCTTTTGTTCCATGGGGAAGTTTGTCAGAAAAAAACAAAACAGGTAAACACAGCAATTCCAGAGAAGAGATCCAGAGAAAACAGGTAAAAGTAATGAGCTCACCACCGGGGTGTCTGGGAAACTCTTTATTGGAATGCACATGTGTTTTGTGTTATGGAGAAAAAGCCAGTGGATAAGTGCGAGATCCAACAACAATAAAACCTAATTTCATCTAGAAGCAGACTGATCTCAAGCATTTCATCATGATTTGTAACTTTACACTTTGCACGTAAAGCCAAGTTTTAAACGTTTTCATAATTTAAAACCGTTTTGCTCTCACTGGGCTTCATTAATCAATCTGTTAGTAAAGTTGTGTATAAATGTTTTTGTAGGCCAAACAGCTGTGAAGATGTTTTTGCACAAAAGGTCTAGCAATCTAAGTGCGCTGATTTTCTGTTTTTCTTTGAACTCTCGTGCACATGTCGCTACTGTA
Source organism: Tachysurus vachellii (assembly GCF_030014155.1). Taxonomy (NCBI): domain Eukaryota; kingdom Metazoa; phylum Chordata; class Actinopteri; order Siluriformes; family Bagridae; genus Tachysurus; species Tachysurus vachellii. Next base: position 4,287,476 of record NC_083467.1, read on the forward strand.
AAGACTGGTTGAACGCATACGTACGAAGCATAGATCATTTGCATCTCATGACGCGCACAAAATTCCATAAAAGGCAGATAGCTGACAATGAAAAATTATAACTAAACAGCAACAAAGGCCTACATAAGCATTCTCTATAAGACATCACCACAGACAAACACTATATTAAAATTCTAACTTTTTTATAGCTAGTCAAAATGTTCCACTTTAATTATTAGTGTATCATAATACAGTAATTTAATTATAATCATTTAATTATATTAGAATCTGAATTTCTATGTTAAATAAGGCAGCTAATAAGTTTTAAGTTTTTCCTAACATTTGGAACCTTATTCAGTTTTTGAGAGCTGATATGTTAAACAGGAAATCCCTATTTTTTAAATCATCTGTGTCCAGTCGTATGCTTCCATAATAGGTCTCTGGTTTTAGGAGGTCTCCCAGCTAAATGGCAGAGAAGATTGGTTCAAATCAGACCTGCTCCAAAGAAGAACAATGAACTGCCCATGAAGCTTAAATAGGAAGTTGTTAGGGGGGAAAAAGATTATAAAAATATCGCCATAGCTTCAAGGCATCTTAGGAACATAATGTTATAAAAAATAAATCTGTTATAACAAAGTAGAAAAAAAACAGCACATCCAGACACTACTGAGACTAATTGAGCAGAAAGGGAATTAGCAGAGAAGTGACCAAGAGTCAAGCTACAAAACTGAGGGAGCTACAGAGTTAGTTATCTGGATGAAATCGGAGAAACTGTACCATCAGCTCTTAAAAAGAGTTACCAAAAGAATGCTTTTTCTGGGAACGGCCATGTTAAAAGTCTGATGAGATAAAAGTTCAGCATTCTGGTCTAAAGCTAAACCATAATATTTGGTGCAAATGAATTATAGCCAAGCAACCAAGCAAAAAAAGTAAATAAAAAAAAAAATACAATGACACGACCACAGGGCAAAATCCACAAAAAAAAAGGTTTGTGTTTCAAAATGTCAAAGACCATACTAAAGTCTTCATGGAAAATCTGTGGAATTAATTGAAAATCGCTTCCCTACAACATTTGACAGAACCAGAGTGATAAGATTTGAGCAAAAAGCTTATCGATTCACATCCGAGACATCTCAAATCTCTAACTGCTGCAAGAGAAGGGAGGAATACTTATTAATCAGCATTTAGAGCTCTTATTGTGCAATATTCAGACAGAAAATTTTAATTCTATTTTTTTTATATTCATTTATGTAGAGAAGATTCACTTCAAAATAGCCTGTGGGTGAGGGTGGGGAAATGGGGGGGGGTGTACTTTCTTTAGTTTTTCAGAACATGAATCTTAGCTGGAAATTAAAACCAATCAATAAAACCAGAGAATCCAGACAATGAGAGAACATTATGGACTGTTTGGGGATGATATTTGCTCCACACTTCATTTCAGATAATCTTCCACATCATGCTAATTGTGCTTAACAAAGAATGAAAGCTGGCTTTGCTAGACGTAAAGTAAACGCGAGCAGGATTATTTGATCTGTGCTTTAAGTCTTGCCTAAAACAATGCACAGCACTCTATAAAGCTTGTAATTCGCAGGCCAGTAGCAGCGTAATTAGGATGATTACTGCTTTTGTGGGATCATCTGTTGCTGTGATACCATCTAATTAACCTATTTCCAGCTAGCCGTGTGCATTTATAGCCTTAATGAGCACTTTCAACGTCAACTGAGGAAAAATCATTGACAAAGCCTGATCCCCGGTGGCCTGATTTAACAGATAGAGAGGGTTATGTTTCACACTCATGGTCTGCAGAAAAAAGACAGAAGGGGACAGCTAATGACAGAATCTGGTCATTTCCGAAGCCTTTCCAACTCGTTATGTGGTCTCAAATGCACAGAAGAGCCGTAGCTTGAAATGTGTCTCAGAGGCTTGAAAAGAGATGGTGTTACATGGCAAAGGTAGAAAGGTAGAATGTGATATGGCAGCACTTAAAAAGTGTGAAACAAGTCAAATATATTTATGCTAATGATGCAGGCAACACATTAGTCGAAACAAATGTCTTTTCTTTTTTATTCTGTTTCTATACTTCTGTAAAGCTTTTTGAGACAATGTGCTATACAAAATAAATCAAATTGAATTGAATTGATATTTGGCTTTTTTGGGAGTTTTTTTATTTGTAGTAGTTGTGATTAATATTCTTCTATTTACCCGCTTAGCGATGTATTACTGCACTTCAGACTACAGTGTCTCTTGTTTTATTGCTTTCTTCTTCTTTTTGAACTTCTTGCTGGATGGGATTTGTTTCAGCTGCTCGAATCTTTTTTAATGCCCCATGTCAAGCTGTCAGGATTAGTGTTTTAGCTTGGGAGATCACAACGAGGTCATAGGCATGTTGCAGAAGGGTGGACGTTTTAAAAATACTCTAGGTACTGCTTAAACTTTACTCATTACAGCATAGGTTCCTCATTTATTATAATATTTAGGGGCAATGCTGGCTCAAGCGGTTAAGGCCCTGGGTTGTTGATCTGAGTATCGGGGTTCAAGCCCCAGCACTGCCAATTTGCCACTATTGGGCGCATGAGAAATGACCTTAACCCTCCCTGTTTAAGACACTGACCCCAACCTCCACAGAAATTCACTGTACTGTAATGTATATGTGACAAAATAAAGGTTTCAATCCTATTCAACTTGAGCCTGTTAGTATGAGTACAGAATAGAGTAATAATCATTAAACATAAACAATAAGACAAAGTAGAGTTACTCTAACAACTCAGGGGTTGACTATCAAACTACAGGAGTGCATGCTGAAGTTTTATTCCTCTTAAACCACTGCAATTTACCAGTGATTCACAATGGTACACATCAATTTGAATTTATTTTTATAGCGCTTTTACCAATTTACAATGTCTCAAAGCAGCTTTACAGAAGCACGGAAACTTTCAATTCACGGAAAAATGGTAAAGTTTAAAAGGAAATTATTATTCATCTCTAACATCTATCCCAAATGAGCAAGCCTGAGGAGACGGTAGTGAGGAAAAACTCCCTGAGATGATATGAGGAAGAAACCTTGAGAGGAACCAGACTCAGAAGTGAACCTCATCCTCATTTGGGTTACACATTGAGTGGAATTAAGCAACCAAGAGCTCCTAAGGATCTAACAGGTCAGCGTCATTTCTGAGTTCATTACAGGCTTAACACTAAATGATATATAATAGATATATTTAATGGTGTGGAATGTTCACAGAACAAATTAGTTCCTGTTAATCATTTACAGTTATAGAAAATATACACATGAATGAAAGAATTTGCATGAATTTGCATTGTGATGATGTCACACAAAGCATCTTGGCACAAATCCGCAGAAAACCTTACAATAATCTGGTAATTTGTAAAAATTTCAAGTTTATCTGACTATCAGAGATAATGGGATATGATTGATTTGTTTTAATTACAGCACTAACACAGGTCTCAGATTACTCTAACCACTGATGTGATGCGGGTGTGCATACTGTGTGTGTGTGTGTGTGTGTGTGTGTGTGTTTGTAGGGACTGAATGTTTGCTTTCAGAATTTAAAAGTTTCCTTTATTATTAGTAGAAGTAGTAGTAGTAGTATTGTTGTTGTTGTTGTTATTATTATTATTATTATTATTATTATTATTATTATTATTATTATTATTATTATTATTATTATTACTTTAAAAACTACTGTAAATGAGAATCAGTTGTCCTTTTGGTTATGGATCTTGAGGTTAGAATTAGTATTATATTTAGTTGTTTTTTAGATTGTTATGTATGTGCCCAACATGTATGTGCCTAACTTAACCGTGTGTATCCCTATAATTTTCAGGAAATTATTTATTGTCTTTTTTAATTATTTATCATACACCACAGGAATACTTAATTTTAATGAAAAAGTTCAGACCCAGAGTTTCAAATTCCTGTAAAACAGCAAAAACAGCAGCAATAAAAATGTCAAGTAAAAGCAAAGAGGCCAAGAATGAGTGTTATTCAGATGCAGCGATGCCGTGCAAATCTCGCTCTAATACTCCTCAGCCAACCGATGAATGGCTCTCTAATTAAAAGGTTGAAGCAAGTGGTGTACATCAGGGATAACTATGAAGAAAATTGTAGTGCAGAATGTTATTTAGTGTACAAGATTCAGATTAGGGGGTAGATTTTATAGTTATACACTCACTGGCTACAATAATAACTACTTTTATTATGCTATGCATTGTGCTATGCTAGCGGTTGTCATAATAGCAGTAGCAGTAGTAGTAGGAGTAGTAATGAAGTAGACGAAGGAGGCGGGAGAGTAGCAATAGTAGCGGTAGTAGCAGAATGAGGAAGAGGAGGAGCAGTAGAATTTGTAGTTGTAGAATTAGTAGTGGTAGGAGCAGTCATAGTAGTAGTAAGCAGATGAGGGGTAATAGAAATAGTTTCAGCAGTAGTAATAGTAGAAGTATCAGTAGGAAGTTACGTAGGTCCCGAGTCCTCCTAAACGTGGCACAACCAGTTATTCGTTTTAGATTTTTTCTTTTAATAACAGAAATATTCTTTTAGAAACTGTGTTTTCTCATATTCTCTTTGTCTTATGTAACTTTGACAGGATCTGAACTTATGGAGTGTGACAAATGGTGCAAAATGTAAGCGTACACACAAGATGGCTCTACAGACATGGTCAGATTGCTGCTTTTGTTCTTCCTTTTGAACTACTCAGAATCGTAAATAAAGGGAAAAGGGTAATTACGGGCTGAGTGAGCGAGGTCGTGCTTTCTGCATGGCTAGAGAAAGAAAGCAGAGCAGACAGATGAGCTTCCACATTGTTTCCTTAATGAAGGTATGACTGAGAATGATATGAAAAGGAAAGGAACTATACGACAAAGGCCAATAGTCTGTACGCACTATCAAGAACTGATTAATACAATGTGAAGCAAATTATATTCCTCAAACATTTCATTTTCCATCAACAGTCGGCTAACAAGACCTTCTAAAGGACCTTACTGAAGGCGTCAATACAGGTGTCGTGGATTCAGTTTCAACTTCAAATGAAGATTTACTGCTAACTTCAAGCGTTGTACCAGCAGCAGGGGTATAAAGAATATGTTACAGCAAGAATGCACCAGTTTTACACATTGATTGTAATTTGTGTTAGGTTTCATTGCTTGAATTTTAGATTTAAGGCCTTGTAAACATTCAATACGGTATCAGATATTAAAAACTTATAGTCAGAAAGATTCTGTTGAATATAGGAGGTGCAGCTGATTACCAATCCAGACACTATAATGTGTTGAGCATATGTGATAGGGAAGATCGTTCTTGCCCCATTGGTGCCCCACCACTATTTCAACACTGACTGACATCCATCCAAGGTGGGGTCTCCGTTGTTTGAAAGCCAATGTTGACATTTGAAATCACCAAAACAAACACGCCTCTAACCCAAATGGGTCCCACCCTTGTATTGATAGCTCCGCCCATACATACGTAACCCAGGCAACTAATGGAAAGAAATGTGTCTATCATAGCTGAAGGGAAGAACAATACGATTGCAGATAAACAAACAAGCAAAAACGACACACAAGCATAATCATGCAAAGGACAAAGGCATATATTAGTTCTGTGTAACAAAGCAAAACCAACGTTACTCACATATCAAGAAGGAAAAAAGCGCCTCGGCGTCTTAAGTAAAGTTGGTCACATATTCACAGATTGGAGTTTCCTGAGTCAATAACTCCTGAGCTAAACACTGTTACTGCACAAAACACGGTTGTAGCTGCGTCTCTACATTACTACGATAGAAAAGAGGTGTTATTTGTGTAGTAATAGTGTTTAGCTCAGGAGTTATTGACTCGGGAAACTCCAATCTGTGAATATGTGCCAACTTCCTGCTCCTTCAGTTCTCTCCAGCGCTGGAAAGCTGATCCTATATTAACACGTCCTACTTCTTGCCCTATCGTAAGCCTTTCTTCACTTTCTTTCTTTGTTTTTATCCTCCATGTCAATGTTAAAACCGCTTTCTGCTAATGTCACACATGCGCACTAAACACTCACTTCACCCATATTGACAAGACACGCCCCTTTCTGCACATTGGCTACAAGTTAGTTTTGATTTTTGTTTTGTTTGGCGTCCCAACGCAGTTTTCTGAAGTATTTCTCAAAGAACTGAGACCCCACCTTTAATCAAGACAACCCAATTAAACAAATGATGCAAAAACACAATCATTTTTACATTACAAATATTATGTTGTACAAGATATGCTTCATTTTCATTTCTCAAACAGTTCATCTTTAAAACCAGCGATTAATACTAACTTCAATTAGCATTACTAACATTTTCCTCATAGTTCAAATAGATTAAGGAACTGATGTGAATTCATAAGAAATTTATTTATAAGAGAATGTGTCACCTTACAGTTCAAAGCCCTTTCTTTCATTGGACGCAAGATGAGCTAAGCGCTGCAAGTCAGTAGACACGCATGTAATTTGCATTAGCCTCAGGAAGAACAAGGAGGAAAAAACGCATGTCAACTGTCGTGCTGTCGAAAAATCATTGAATAAGTTTTCCCCTTGGTTGTGATGCAAGAAACCTTCAACACCTTGCTCGGTAGGCAGTAAAGCTTGCTGTGTCAGGCTGATGAACATTCACTGCCTCCGGTCCTCCAGAAACTCTTTATAAATGATGAATTGGGAAAGTTAAAGTATCTATGATGACAGAAATCACTCTGTAGAGTTTTACAAAGAAAGTGCTGAGTTTGGCAAGTAAAGAAGAAGAAGATATTTGTTGAGGAACGCAATGCAATATTTCAATCACTATCTACAGCTACTCTTCATTCCTTTAGATATAGTGTTCTCTTGTCTAGATGACTGTAAATCCACCACTGTTCAACTCCTACACATCAAATAATAACCTTCTAATGATAATCAGAAGAAGAAGAAGAGGAAGCAGACAGATATACAATGCAGCGTAAAGTCTAAAATATAATCAGTCCATGTGTTATGGGTGTGAAGAAGAATCTGTTTATATTAGTGCTACTCCAATTTATTTCATTTATAATGTAAAAAATGATATACGTTATATCACAGTGCTGAATTCTGAACACTGATTGGTTAGAAAGTGATGGCTCTAAAAGTGAAGACTCTAAATCAAATAACAGGTTTATATTAGGGGTTTGTTCAAGTTAAAAAAAAAAAACGGAAAAAATATATAATCAAAATTACAAGAAGCTTTTGTTATTGATGTAGCGAAAAATGTATGTTTTATTTTTATTTATTTATTTTTTTTACAATTTGCGATGCAACTTCCAATTTTTTTAGTCAAACTACATGAATTGTTAAATCTTCCAGCACTGGATTTTTCTTTAAAATTTCTAGCAGTGAAAACACATATTTTATGCAATGCCTGAATATCATGTTTTGTTCATTTCTGTGCAAAACCACGAAATCATTGAGATTCTGTATAATCATAAATATGAAGTTTTCTGTATTTTCTTTATCTATGGTTTATGGAAGGAAACTCCAGTGTCGGCTTCCTACTTTACGGATTCTCTGTAGCATGTCATCGTTTTATTTATTATCTTCACAAGAAAGTTATGTGTTAATATTTAATTATGTGTTTAACTTTTACTGTAATTAACTTTTATGTAAATAGTTAAACGTACAGCGTTCATATAATATATTCTTTAATATATTCGAAAAATCTTAATCACTGGCGAATTGTTGTGATGTATGAGGAATAAAAAAAAATCCAGACATGATGCTTTGGGGAAAATAATCAATTTCAGACTATTAACAGTAACTTATCATTGTGACAGGTCAGTATGACCCCAAGTGTTTTATTCTTTACGCAGTCTGAACGCACAAACAGAATGTAACAATTTCTACAGCAATGTGTGTGTATGTGTATGTGTGTATATGTGTGTGTGAGAGAGTGGGTGCAGTTGATGTGTCTGATGTCACTGTTTTGATCCTGTCTGTCTCATGTTTTGGATTATCCGTTGCGGCAATTTGTATATTCCCATATTTTTACATGTTCCAATACTTTTGTTTCTATTTTTTTGGTTTGTTTTTGTGACTGTATTTGACCTTTTTTCTTCCACTTTTGCCTGGCACACATATGCACACATTTACACACACATACTGTACATACACACACATTTTGCATCACAGAAGAAGTACACATTGTTACCCTATAAGTCCAAATTCTTTATTATCAATTGCGACATTGTGCAGTAGTAAACACAACATTAGGCTCAGATTTTGCTTGAAGGAAAAGCCACGGTTCCTTTCATATTTTTTCCAGAATGCGGACCTGTAGTTGAAATGTTTTCAAGCCTGCTTTCCAGTGTGAGCAGTTAAACAGGCAGTAATTCAACTGTCTTGGCACTTTGCAATACTCCTAACATCCTAATTAGCATAACGTTCTGCCCTTTTTCACCTGACCCCTAAACTTTTGTCAGGTTGTTGTTGTCGGTTGTTTACACCCGTATGATAAACAGGTCCTTTGTCAGGCAGCATTATTTACTATGCAGTGCCATGCTCATGCACCTCAAACCTGGTAAATGAATCATTTTTAATCAAATTCTATCTTCCTAATCAAAAAGCCAGGCTTTTGTTCTATTTCTAACACCCTTAACCTCAGTAATTATCTTGCGTATGAATGTGTTATTGTAAAGCTCCTCTTGATGAGGTCTGTTTAACTTGCAAATAATGAGCTGGACCTCAGATTGTGTGGTCCTCTGTTCGCTTGTCAAGGCAAACATCCGTCTGTTTTTCCCATTTATTTCCGCTTCTGTTGTTCTTCGGCTGTTTTGTATAGATTGTTTATTAGGGTTTTGATTGTTTATGATCTGCTATCAATCATCGTTGTTCTGATCTTTTTTGTGGTTCCACGAAAGATAATCATATGTAGATGGAGACACAAACATTAGCTTTGGCTAGTTAGTTTTACACTCATTTTGTCTAAAACATCACTCACTCCAATTTTAGAACTGTAAAAAAGCAATATCATGTAGTTCTACTGATTTTATCTGTAGGAATAAAGCTGCAGGGCAATCAGAATTATTCAGTGTAGTTGTGTTCGTTCTTGCTCCTGTGATATTGCTCAATTCACTGCTATCTTTTGTGTACTGTGAACTGCAGGACACCTGATTCATCTTCTAAAGGACTCCATAATTATCTGATGAGTAGAATCAGGTGTGTTAATGTGTTAAATAAATGAATACTGATGCTGCCAAAGGACGTTCGTTTCACCAGATTTTTTTTTTCCTAGATTGAGTTTAATGAAGTTTCTGGTACACTACTTTCCCTTTATGCTGTTCAAATTCTTTTTTATATCATTATTATTTTTAGCTCTGTGTCACAAGACCTCTTGGCATTTTAATTGTGCAAGGAAATGTTATCAGCTGTCATCCTTCGAGCAGCTCTGTCTGTGTGATGTGCCAGCGTCACCCCTGGGCAGAACATGCCTTGTCCATCACAAACAGTATGATAATGGCACTCAAGGGAACAGATGAAAAAGGGTCAAAAAGCAGATATGGCTTCTTCATCTTTGCCATTCTCTGCACACGTTTCTCCAAGCAGCTTTTTATTAAAGTCTTACGGTCGTCTCCCTCCTTTGTACTGCCATAGTGTGAAATGAGCTGCTGAAGTAAGTCATATTGTGGGAACAGATGATATAATTCTGCAGTAACATAACAGTTTAATTCCTGTAGCAGCATAGATCTGATCAGCTCATAAAGCTTCACCACTTAAACTTCAGAACTTGTAGACATGACTGAAATAATACATTCTAAAATAAGTGTTATGGTCCTTGAGACCAGTCTTGATCTCGAGGCTCGGCCTTTTCTTAGCCTCAGCCGCCGAAGACTCACCCAAGACCGTGACATCATTTCCATGATCAAGTACTTTGTAATGTTCTTGTTAGGGTACAAAATATAAATGTGCACCTCTTCAATTGGAGTTAAAGTTATCAGCACCTAGAAATAAAGTGACTCTGTTTCAAATGATATCGTCTTAAGTTCCGAATAATTTAACACCACTGTGATGCACCACTGTATTTGCTTTACAAAAGTTGTAGGAGAAAAACAATTTCAAGGTTTTAAGGTATTTTATTTTCCTGCTATCTGCCCAAGTCAATGGAATTTTTTGGAAAGAGGAAGTTTTATTTGCAATCCCTTATACTGTATGCACTCTTGCATTTAGTGTCCTTTAAGTCACACATGCTCCCGAAGCCCTCAGTGAAATGATATAAAATTGGGTTAAATCTTCTATATATGTCCTATATATTGTCTGCCCTCTATACTTATTTGTAGTTCCTTCAAGAAAAAATTTGTCATGTACAGAAAATACTACAACCAACAAATAAACCCCTCTGAGAATCTTGTCATGTTCTTCAATTGATCTACTTCTACTTCTCTCATCTCAATCTGTCCTCATCTTCCTTTGTCACACCAACCACCTGCATATTTTCCCTCACCACATCCATACATCTCCTTCTTGGCCTTCCTCTTCTTCTATCACCTGGCAGCTCCATCCTCAGCATTTTTATTTTGAATATCCCTCCTATGCACATACCCAAACCATCTCAATCTCACCTCTCTCACTTGTCTCTAAATCGTCCTACCTGCGCTGTCCCTCTAATATACTCATTTTCCAACAGGATATGAATTTTAAATGTATAAATTTATCCCTTAATGAGTGAGACAGCGGTGGTATGGAAAATCTCCACGAGGAGATATGAAGAGGAAACTTTGAGAAGAGTCAGACTCAAAAGGAACGTCATCCTCATCTGAGAGTGTGATTATAAAAATTTTTCTTGCTGTAACTGTGGTCAGATTAACAAACCATGAAATTCATTATAGTTTTTGAAATTAATTCTGTCTTGTTGAGGATATCAACTGTTCACTGATGGAGATTTGAGTGCAAAACTGATTGAGTGCAAAACCAAATTCGGTCTTGTTATAGCAATTGTAGTCCTAAGTCATAAGCTGTTATCCTGATATGGACTCTGCCATGTTTGGGATTGGTTTTGTCTCGGTCTTGTGTCCCTGTCATACTTGGTCTTGACTCCATTGGTTATGGTCTTGGTCTTAGATAAGCTGGTCTAGGAGCTATTTTCCTTATAGTTTTACTTTGGTTAATGAAAAATGCATAGTATTTATTGGACAATGTGCTTTAAGGTGAATATGCTGGTTAATTACCTGGGACATAAAAAAATATTTATTTTTAAGAGTGTTAGTCACAACCATAACCAGAATGGCACAGCTCACTCTCACTCACTCACTCACTCACTCATTTTCTACCGCTTATCCAAACTACCTCGGGTCACGGGCAGCCTGTGCCTATCTCAGGCGTCATCGGGCATCAAGGCAGGATACACCCTGGACGGAGTGCCAACCCATCGCAGGGCACACACTCACGCAATCACACACTACGGACAATTTTCCAGAGATGCCAATCAACCTACCATGCATGTCTTTGGACCGGGGAGGAAACCGGAGTACCCGGAGGAAACCCCCGAGGCACGGGGAGAACATGCAAACTCCACACACACAAGGTGGAGGCGGGAATCAGACCCCCAACCCTGGAGGTGTGAGGCCAAAGTGCTAACCACCAAGCCACCGTGCCCCCCAATGGCACAACTCTTAGGGCCATAAAATATCAGAACGGGAAAAAGTGTAATGTCTGTGAGTTTAGTCGTGAAATGGTTGTTGGTGCCAGATTGATTCGTTTGAGTGTTTCAGAAAATGCTGATCTCCTGGTATTGGTAAAAATAAAGATCAGAGGAGAATGGCTAGACTGGATTGAGTTGATCAAATAATCACTATTTACAACCATGGTGGGCAGAAAAGCATCTCAAAACACAAAACACATCAAACCTTGAGGTGGATAAGTTAGAACAGCAGAAGACCACATCAGGTTCCACTCCAGTCAGCCAAAAACAGGAATCTGAGGCTATCATGGGCAACTTAATATCACAAACAAATCTAATCCAATTAGAAGAGGGATATAATTGAACATCCTACAGAGAACTTGACGAGTGCTCCTAACCCTAATATTCCACTGATAGTAATGTTATTATGAATAACATTTTTTAAACAGATTTTTAGAGACTTTTAGGTAAAATCCATCTCTTTCTCTCCCTTGCTCTCTCCCTCTCTCTCATTAAAATGTTGCATGGAATAGCTAATGCTATAGTACAGGCTCAGGAAGAGGTACCATTTTAAATAAAAACTGTAAATGCGTACAGAACAGCCTGTATTTCCTTTTAGAGAACATCACGCCTTGTTCTCTTTCCAGTAATGAGGTAATGCGTTTGTTTAAATCACACACTGCTCTCCAACTCTTCATGAATTTATCCAGCAATATTACAAGCCAGGAGAACCATTTAGAAAAAAAATCCACTTTTGATTCCAGACCTTTCTTCTTTTCTTAATGCAATACCTCCCCCTCCCTGAGCAGCCATTTTCAACTAATCCCTGTGCATAATGCATGGAACAATCCAGTGAATTGTTATGGGTTTTAAGGCTGGCACAGGGACTCTATTAATGATTATAAAATGGAGCTATACCACTTCAGAAGAATTCATTACTTCACTTAACATTTCTTGGAGTATGATTCTAGATGGAGTTTTTGTTTTGTTTTGTTTTAGGGCTCAACTGAGCTGTAATGGGTCATTTGGTGAAACCATAAAAAAGGACAGCCATTATTTAGTTTTTAATAAAGGAACGAATTTAAACGTTGATATGGAATGGTAGGAAATCGTAACTAACTTTTAATATTTAAAATACAATTTTAAAAAAGGAAGTGAGACTAAAGGTGATTAAATGCTGTCTGCAAATTTGAAGTATGTTAAAAATGTATGGATCCAAATCAAACATGAGGCTCCTGAATTGAAACGTCCATAGATATTTTTTCCGAGAATAGAATAGAGACACCGTGTCAGAAAGTAAAGAGAGGTACAGTACCTACGAAGGTCCTTTTCCCCCTCAGGCCATTTGAGGTGCACTCAATCCCTCATTATTTCTTCTCTCTCCACGGGCTCACCGATTCCTCGTGACCATTATGCACCGTGAGCCGTCTGTAGCCTGCAGTTACACTATCACACACTAACTAAACACACTCTCTGCAGCCTTAAGTCTAGCCATTGAGTAACTATAAGAGCTCTGCTTATACTCCACTAGCTGTATTTAAGTATTATCTGGCTTTTGCTTGTAGTCCAGCATGACTTTCAAATATTCCTAGAAACAGCATTTGGTAAATTTTTTAATTAAAAAAAATCTACCACACAAGTATGTATGCAGAACTCACCTCAGGGCATCAGACATTGCAAGAAATGATTGAACGAATGTGACATTTAAATCTCCAAGTAGGGATGTGGTGTGTGTTCCTTTTTCAAACTCTTACACTACGCATTATTTTATATGCAGGTCAGAGTTTATTAGTTGTGTTAACAATTTGATTTGAATATGACCAGCGAGTTATGGGCTAGCAATGCAAAATCATGGCTATACAGCACTTTAACATACAGCAGCAAGAATGTAAAGCTCTTCTTATCCAAAATAGGGTTAGGATCCACTTATTATGGATTATTTTATCACAGTAACCTAGCAGGTACACTAATCTTTTATTGCATACATTATTAAACACATTATTATTTATTATCATAAGTCCAGCCATGGTGGTAAAATTGGAACTTTACAACCAGTCCATGTAAAATTACATAAAATAAATAGCTCTACTTTCATGCAGTCACAAATCTAACTTTGTGGAAAAACAGATTTATTGCTGATTTTGTAGCAATTATTTAGTTGACAAACAGACTCCTGGTGGTCCAGTGGCAGGATCCTCTGCTCTCATTGCCACGGCTGGGAGCTAACCCAACCACTGAAGAGATAACTCGCTGTGCCGGTCCCAAACCCAGATAAAATAAGAGGGTTGTGACAGGAAGGGCATCCGGCATAAAACCTATGGCAAATCAAATATGTGAACAAGATGATCCTCTGGCATCCCTGAACAGGGAGCAGTCGAAAGAACAACAATATCTAATTGCCGAACGTACAGGAATGAATGTTCCTGCATTAACTACAGGTGAGATTCTGTACTGAGAGATGAACAATACAATTCACAACATTGCCACTGTAAGCTCTAAACAAAATGCTGGGTTATCTTTATAACTAAGAAACTTGTTGGGTCAGGTCGTCAGGACAACGTGACCAAAATTGGATTGATAATGAATCTCAGCATTCTGAGTTGGGAATAGAAACCCAGAAAGGGAACAAAAGCACTATGTCACGATTCTGAAGTAAACAAAATGTCTCTGACTGCAGGAAATGAAAATGGATCATATTTCTGTGGAAATAATGTGGCCAAAAAATGCGCCAGCTAAGAATATTTCTGGAAGATATGACTGAAGATTGCTTCTTATCGAATAAATGAAAACATATTTTTTTGTATGGAAAAATATAATCTATGAATAATATTAAATTAGCTTAATTTTTAATATTAACTATTAATATTACTTCTAGTTATCGCTTATTTTCCCTGTAACATTAATGGCTAGCATTACAGAGTCTACAGCACTGTAATGTGGTCTTTGTTATCCACAACCTTGGTCAAAAAAGAAACCCAGTATTTTGAGACAACAGCAGACTTAAGACTTAAGGTATGAAAGATAACTCAAACAAAGAGATCGTTACAGAAATACAAAATCACTGTGTTGTACTGACACTCGGAGACACTACAGATTTTAATTATGAAAATGCTAAAGATTTACTATTACTGCTATTACAAAAAAAAAATTGAAGTAATCAATTTTCCAAAAGTCAAATTTAGCTAATAATTCTTATTGTTTGTTTTTCAATAAACCAAATGAAATGAAATAAAGTCAATGTCTGGTCATGAAAAACATTTGTTTTAAAAAAGAAATAAAATTTCCTTCAAATAGAACATGTCCTTGAGCTTCAAAAATTCCTAGCAAGTTGCATCACAAAATTTAAAATAAATAAATAAAATTTAAAAAAGCTGCAGAAAAATCAAGCATTTTTGGCTGCAACAAAAATAAATAAAAAAACTCTGAATTGACTGAATTTTAGCTTGTAAAGATGCATTTTTTGTTGTTTTTAACATGCTCAAAAAGCATATTGAATATAGAGGTGCATGAAATGTTGTGTATGAGGAATCCAAGATCCCAATCTTGTTAGACATTAAAGGATGTGACTCAGTGCTGTTATTTTTTGCAAAGAAGGATCACAATCACACACTACGGACACACAAGAAGCAATCACACACTACGGATAATTTTTCCAGAGATGCCAATCAACCTACCATGCATGTCTTTGGACCGGGGGAGGAAACCGGAGTACCCGGAGGAAACCCCCGAGGCACGGGGAGAACATGCAAACTCCACACACACAAGGTGGAGGCGGGAATCGAACCCCAACCCTGGAGGTGTGAGGCGAACGTGCTGACCACTAAGCCATCTCAATCTCATTACATTAAAATTTTAAAAGCTAGCACATTACCTACCTAACATCTATTAGCAGAACACAGTGTCCTGGAGATCTACTGAATTTAAAAACCAGGCCAAAAAGTTTTTCTTCACTAGTACTTTGTGCAGAATTTTCCGAACACAAACCCTTGTCACATATTAGTCTGATTCGGACTCAATCCGTCTATCATTTTAATGACCTGTCTGTATGTGTCTCAGTGCCACCCATCCAGAGTGCCACTCCGCAGCTCACTCCTTTGAGTTGATTTACACAGCAAAATGGCTTTTCACATGGCATGTCAGCCTGAGTGACGGTTGTGCCCACCTGTTATTAGAGCTGTCATCTTTACTAGTTTGCTTCTTTATATCAAGGAATTTTTGGGGTGTTCAAACTATTTGTTTTGTGTTATATCCATCATAAGCAAATGAGCAATCTGTGCATGTAAACTTGTCCATCATGTGTTCTGCTTGTATGCCTCCAGTTCTTGTCTTTAGGGGAGACTTCACTATGAAGTTCTGTATAATACAATAAATTATGATTTAAATTTTATTTCATAACATTAGTCAACTGGTTAGAACAATTGTACAGAGTAATTCTGTAAAGTGTTTTAACCAACACAATTTGCCTGTATAAATGCTATTATCAAGCTAAAACCCTACCAGAGATTGTTTGTTTTAGAGAATATTTATTTATTTGTTTGTTTATGATTGTATAATATTATAGTATATTATAGTATTATATGTATTATAATGAGTTAGCAAATCCTTTGCTCAAAAGGCGTAGACATGCTAGCTAAGTTAGCTAGCTAAGTTGTTTTTCAATGCAACAGTTATGATTATTTGTCTAATGCAAGACTTAACATACTGAGGAATATGATACCTTATCACCTGTTTATTTATTTTTGTATTTTTTTTTATTTTTATAAATTGACAACATGTCTAAAAAAAGGCATATTACATGCTAGCTAGCTAAAATGCTAATTGCTAGTCCAGGTTAGCTAGCTAAGCTGTTTTTTAATGCAACAGGCATGATTATTTGTCTAATGCAAGACTTGCCATACTAAGGGCTATGGTACCTTATCATCTGTTTATTTACTTATTTATTTATTTATTTTAGGGTAGGTGAAGCATCAGTAACCCCCTCTTTGGTTGAACATTAATGTTTTATTGTTGCTAAAACGACATTTGATTATCTGTCCTTGTAAGGAGAAGGAGAAGGTCACTACATGTACATTTGAAGGTTAATAATATAGGTAGAGGGATACAAGTGACATTAGACGTGATTTTAGACAACACAATGTGACAGTAGATATAAAACAGACATGGGAAAGAAAGAAAGACAGAATACTGATGGTAGTAACTGAAATAATTTAAATGTACTACACCATCTTTTTAGATTTACTTACATCTATCTGAAATCTGCTGTTAGCTATCGGGAAGCAAAACATTTGTTTACGTTTTTTCTGTAATATAATTTACTTTGTTTTTTTCATCCATGAACTGAAGCAGTGTAATGTTGTAGCATGAGTCTGAACAGTGCATGTAAAATGATACTCTATATAAAATCATGCAAGATGTGATTTTATTCTTTAAACATTTGGAAATAAAAAAAAAATAAATAAAAATACACCAGCAATAAGCTTGTGAGCTACATGGAATGAAAACAACATTATTTACCAATAACAGAGATCTGAAATGATCGTTTCTCTCTGGAACTGTTAAGAATTGCTCTGATTACTGTTGCGTTCCTAGCAAACTGCTGTCCATATCAATTTTTATGAGTCTTTATTATGAACCTTACTCATCATACAATAGTGGATAAAACAACTACAAGGTCAAATTGCACACAAAGAAATGCCTCTGCGATCTGTGACTTCGTGCTTCAGTTCTCCTCAGTTATGGAGCTCACGCTCCAGCTTTTCCCATGACCCGTGAGATAATGATACCTACTTTTCTCGGTTGAGAAATGTTGCTCTCATCATATCCTCATGGTAAAGCGAGCACTGGAATAGAAAGCTCTTCAGACTGGGAATTCCAGCATAATTGCTAGCAAAAAGGAAGCAGGCGATCGGGAATTAGGGTGGATGAACCAGATAGATATTCAAGAAGAGCTAAAGAGGAGGAGAGGAGATCGTGGCTTACGGATTATCTTCCTATTTTTTGCATTTTTTCTGCCTACTACATGCAAAGATGGTAAAATGTGTATGTGATATGAAAATGTTTTGGATTTGGGGTTGGATGTACTTGTTAAAATCAATAAAATCATTTTATTAAGCCGGTGATATCATTTTTTTACATTTTGAATTTTTTAACACACGATTGGATAGGTGTACCTTTTAAAGTGGCCAGTGAGTGTATAAAGCATAGGTTGGGTGTATCAAACTAGATACAGGTGAGAATGAATAAATAAATAAATAAATAAATAAATAAAGCAGGGCAAGTGGTCAGAATCGTAGGTCAAAATAAAATATACGTTTTGATCAGTATTATGTCTGAGGTATGGTCTCATTAGTGTTGTGTTTTGGCTGTGTTACTGCAGCTACATCAGTGCTGGGATGCGTTTGGATCTGTGTTTTCTCTCCGTCTGTCTGAAAGCCATGACCTCACGAGAACTCACCTTGATCAAAGGCGTCTGGAAATGAACGTGAAGATCTCCCATTTAAAGTAGATTAATAATAATAATGATACTGTTAATAATGGAAACAATATTAAATGGCCCTAGAGAAGCAGTGTTTGATTGTCTTTAATAAATTCTGCATTACATGCTTTTGTTCCAGCTAATGAAGAAAGGAGAGAGGGAGGGAAGAGGGGGGCAGCTGCAGAGAAGTGAACGTGGCAGAATAGATTAATAGATCTCTAAGAATTGAACTCCATCGCAGCTGAAGTAATGAGCTGTCAGTTTTCTGTAACAGAAGGCATGAGGGAGTTTTCCTTTTTTTTCGTCTCTCCAGCCGAAGAGGAAAAGAATGACAATAAAGAAGAAGAAGAGTAAGGAACAGTCTTTTTTATCTTGTGGGCGAGAAAGTTGTCAGATGCTGACCAAATTAAGTTCATATTACGGTTGACAGGATGTTTAACCTTCACCAGTTCAGCATGGCTATAACTAGCAAATTATACATATGGAGGAAAAAAAGAAAAAAATCTGATATTATCTTTCTTGGATTCAATTTTTACATCACAAAATCCTGCAGTTTGCACAGATGTGAGCAGATGTTTAAATTTGCTCTTACCACCAGCTTTGATATTGTTCCAGTAAACACGAAATTAGAAAAGATTTGTGCCTGTCAAGTGTTCATTCATTCATTCATTCATTCATTTTCTACCACTTATCCGAGCTACCTCGGGTCACGGGGAGCCTGTGCCTATCTCAGGCGTCATCGGGCATCAAGGCAGGATACACCCTGGACGGAGTGCCAACCCATCACAGGGCACACACACACACACACTCTCATTCACTCATGCAATCACACACTACGGACAATTTTCCAGAGATGCCAATCAACCTACCATGCATGTCTTTGGACCAGGGGAGGCACGGGGAGAACATGCAAACTCCACACACACAAGGCGGAGGCGGGAATCGAACCCCCAACCCTGGAGGTGTGAGGCGAACGTGCTAACCACTAAGCCACCGTGCCCCCCAAATGTTAAAAAATGAAAAGAAAAAAAAAGATTTTTGCACACACACATTCATATAAAAGAATCCCACACTTTCTATAAATTTCTTGTTGTGGAATAAGAGGCTAATTAAGATTATAATTAAAGTATGATTAAAAAACTCGTCTACTTTAGAAAGCTGAATATGTCAGTGATTAAAATGATCGGCATCTGGTGATTTTAAACAGTATTGTTGCTAGATATAAAAATGATTTTTGATGTTGAGATTTTCAGTTACTTGTTGCATGTGTGTAACTTGTTATGTGTGTAATTAGTACTTTTCAGTGAAATCTACACAAAGTATGTCATTTGCTCATTTGATGCTACTTGCATGTCTTACAACCAGGAATTAGCCTTAATTTCCAAATGAAAATAAGAAATCAAAGAGATTCACCAGTGGTATCAGATGTCTTATTTCATTCTATTCCTCCATTCTACAAAATCAAACGAGTTAAATGAAGCCACATCCTTCTTGCCACATTTCCGGAGTAAAATTCGGATTCCAGACTATATTGCAAAGCAAACAAAAGCTAAAAATGTACATTAGTTAAATATCCATAAAATCTCTGAGCATTAAAAACATGCATGCTTTGAAACTGAAATTGCTTTGAAATTGTTGGAAAATGAATTGACTTTCTTTAAGTGAGAAGTGAGTCACTATCTGTAAAAATCTTCATGATGGCATGATATATATATATATATATATATATATATATATATATATATATATATATATATATATATATATATATATTCATATATATAACCTTAATGGTCCACCATGGAGAAAACCATAGTACACTATAGTGACCTTCTTTCCTCAATTCTCTTAGAAAACCTAAGCTTTTTCTAAAATGATCTAAAATGAATGGCCAGATATGAACTACTATACACCAGTGCCTTAGGCACCAACCAGCTAGGGATCTGAATAGAAGGATTGACCCCATTTTTCACACCTTTCAAGCTTCGTGGGTGTGAAAGAAGAGGTTCACAGGTGTGTTTTTAGGCTAGTGTTGGACCTGGAAGGAGAAATTACATTGTCCCTGATTTAAAACTTTTAAGCAGGCAGTTATACTGTATATTCTTACTATTCCTACTCCTATGTTAATTTATTTACTTAAATTTATTTATATAGAGTTTTTAAAAACAGACATTGTCACAACACAGCTTTACAGAAATCTGTATATATTTGGTCCTAATGCGCAAGCCAGAGGTGACACTGGCAATGTAAAACTCCCTGAGATGTCATGAGGAAGAAACCTGCATCTGCCTGTAGTGTTCATTATTATAGGAGCCAAAAAAAAAAGCCTGCACATTTTGATAGAATCAGACATGGCATATTATAACAGATTCATAAAAGACAGATGCGAGACCATCCAATGCTTTGTAGGCCATTAGTAATGTTTTATCAATGCACAGAATTGTATGGGAAGCCAGTGCAGTGTGGATAAGAGTTGATGTGGTCAAATAGTAATTAATTGTAAGTAATTAATTAATAATCTGGCTAGTAATTAATCTAGCTGCTGCCAATCTAAAAGACTATGTAATTACAGAGTTTATTGCTATAACAGGACTAAACTGCTTTTTCTTACTAATGAGAAACTATTTGGCATTAGGAAACAATCGGGCATTATATTACTGCTGAAGGATAGTAATGGCATTGGACTACTGATAGGAAATCAATCCCAGCACCACCAAGCTGGGCCCTTGAGCAAGGCCCTTAACACTCAACTGTTTTATTTTGTAAATAAGACAGTACTTAATGAGACAGTTTAAGAGAGCTTAATTTTTAGCATGAATGAATGAACATTTTCAGTCCACTGTCAAATGTGAAAAATACAGAAAATGGCATGTTGAGTATCCACACTGGGTGTCTGATCAAGAACCTTTTCATCATTTGCACACATAAAAGGCACTTTTTTGTGTGTCACAGTATGGCTTGTGCACTAGGGGAAAAAAAATCACATTACCAACACGGCCAACATCTTTGATAGGACTGTTCCTTGATGTAAGTGCCAGTGAATTCCATTTTATAAAAAGTGTCATTGTACAGTGTCTATCCATTTCATCCTATTTTATTTGTGTGTGTGGGGAAAAAAATACCGTTTTCTTTATCTACACTATAACACTAAAAGTGCAATTGGCAGATTTATACAGGTTGGAGCGAGGAAGTGAAATGATGTGTTAAAAAAGCATTTTAATGTTGATGGAAAGCCGAAAATATTTACAACTTTACCCAAGTTACTGTGAAATAGGCTTCAGACCCAGGATTAATTTCACTCCGAATTAACAATCATCAACAGCATAATAATACAGACTGGATACAAAAGACCAAATTATTTTTCTTTTAGATAATAAATTCTCGAATGTGTCAAACATGTTGATAATGATAAATGAAGTAATTATACAAAGTTGAAAATCTGACCATAATGTTCCAAGTTTATGTAATCAAAGCTCCCTAGATTTCTTGATTGGAGCTCAAACAAACTAAACAAGATGTGACTTTATTCTGTAGCCACTTGGACATCTGTTTGTAGGCTGTAACTACAGGCTGGGAATATGGTACTGCGTGTGTTGCCCCAATTTGTCACCAAATATCCAATTAACATGGGCAGAGGAGATTAGCGTCTTCAGCACAGAGGGGATTTCTTCAGCAACTGTTAATTGCGATTTGGCAGGAGTCAACTATAGATTTGTCTTTGTGAGCTTTTTGGATTTTCTAGCAGCAGGGTGTGAAAGATAGTATAGACACCTGGAGATAACAAAGAACTCCAGACGTTGTTTGAACACCTGTGCTTAAAGAATTATTTAGTCTACAGGTTGCACTGTGCTTGTTGCTGTTAGTTTATTGCTCTCCTTGAACCCTCCTTTGTTTTGGTTAGCCCAGCTGACATATCATTTGTTATGTCTCATTTCATTTTTTTCTCCTCAGAGGCAGTAACTGTTTTGGGATTTTTCCCCCCTTTTTTGTTTTCCTCAGGCTTTGCTAACCTTAATCCAACACAATGCATGATCTGTTCTTGTCCTTTGCAGCTATTTTTGGAAACTGCTGCTTTAGTTGCTCTATAAAGGCACAATGAATTGATGTTTTCATAGCCTACAGACAACCTTGTTATACGTCCCTTTTAAAACCTATTAAGTCAAATTCATAAAATGTGCTGTCCAGATAAATATAGCAATTTTGTTTTTATTTGTGGGGGGCACAGTGGCTTAGTGGTTAGCACGTTCGCCTGACACCTCCATGGTTGGGGGTTCGATTCCCGCCTCCGCCTTGTGTGTGTGGAGTTTGCATGTTCTCCTCGTGCCTTGGGGGTTTCCTCCGGGTACTCCGGTTTCCTCCCCCGGTCCAAAGACATGCATGGTAGGTTGATTGGCCTCTCTGGAAAATTGTCCGTAGTGTGTGATTGCGTGAGTGAATGAGAGTGTGTGTGTGCCCTGCGATGGGTTGGCACTCCGTCCAGGGTGTATCCTGCTTTGTTGCCCAATGACCCAATTGCCTGTGCCTATCTCAGGTGTCATTGGGCATCAAGGCAGTATACACCCTGGACGGAGTGCCAACCTACCGCAGGGCACACACACTCTCATTCACTCAACCCTGGAGGTGTGAGGCGAACGTGCTAACCACTAAGCCACCGTGCCCCCCACCTGTAGAACATTCTTTTATCATTTATAACACAAATTTTTATGACACTTTTAAATTCTTTTAATCTAGGCAGTCTGGTCATCTATCCCTGGCCCAGTCACAAAATTTGTAGGAAATCTAAAAAAGCCATAGTTGATTTGCTGAATTTTGCATGAATAGACTTATAAGAAAAGTTTATTATCTCATAATCCCACCTTCATCTTAACTGTTCATAACATCATATACAGTATTTTGAGTCATGCAAGTTCTTGAATTTTAAACTATGACACTTATAGTTCAGCAGGTAAAATGAATATAACATAGAAATTAAGACAAATGACCTTTTAATGGTTATTTTAAAGCAAATTTAAGGATGTTTCTATGGTCACTTCTCAATATGTTGGAATAAATTTCCTTTTCTCAAGGACTATGCAACACATAACAGTCTGCAACATAAGACTACATAATGTGCAATAACTCCTGAAATCATGTTAGTATTATGACCATGAAGAAATAGACTGTTTTCTGAACACCATTATGTGAGCTGGTTCACATCCTGTCTGTACCCTTTATGTGCTCATACATGTAATGTGCTCTTTATGTGCTCTTTATGTGCTCATACATGTTTATTTTTTGGTATATTTCACGTCTAAACTCAAGCAGATCGATTGAGGTGTTTAGGTGGTGTTTAAGGCTTTTTAATGGTTGCATGTAAACGTAGTGAATGTTGTAAATGTACAATATCATCAGCAAACTTGATGATGTGATTTCATCTTTAAGCTGTAGCACATCAGGTGCGTGAACAGCAGTATGGCGAAGCTGGAGGTGATGATCCTGGAGCACCGGGGTCTCTACCGGTCAAATCGCCCAGACTCAGCAGTCTCAGCTTTGTTATCATTGTTATTGTGGAATGATTGAGTGAGGTCTAGGAACAGCATCCTTGCATAGTAGGTTATGACTATACTGTATATGAGACATATTTAACATTATATTTTGCAATTCACTTTTGTGTCACATTACCACTTTTCATTAGCAGCAAGGTGAGTTTTGATTTAGAAGCAGCTACAATAAAGTAACTCTTGACTTAACTTGACTTGATTCTTTTTTTTTTAAAAGCATCATTTCATCACTTCAGTTTGCTAATCAGACCGGAGAGGGTCAAAACATTAAAAATCTTTGAACGTCTTGAAAATGTTCCCCTCTCTGGCCTAAAGACTTTAGGTTTGATGAGCTGCCTTGAGTTGAATCATTTACATAAATTCATGCGATAAGGAGAAGCTGCGAAAGAGTATCTGCTGAAGACACACTGGTTCATGTTTTAAAAATTAGATGACATTTACTATTTAACATCTCCGCTACACTATTTTTTCCACCTCAAGTACTCAATTTAGTCCACTGAAAACTATGCTGGATCTGAATCCACACCTAAATTATTTTTTTTTAATCCTGGTTAA
Source organism: Tachysurus vachellii (assembly GCF_030014155.1). Classification (NCBI taxonomy): domain Eukaryota; kingdom Metazoa; phylum Chordata; class Actinopteri; order Siluriformes; family Bagridae; genus Tachysurus; species Tachysurus vachellii. The sequence continues at coordinate 4,311,667 of NC_083467.1, forward strand.
ACATTTCCTTCTGAAAGTATTGGAAAAGTAAGTTAGATTCTTTTGTTTTTACAATACATTAAAGACATTTGGGTTTGAGATCAAAAGATGAACATGAGATGATAGATGAGAAAGTTCAGCTTTGATTTCCGAATATATCATTGAGAAGTGTTAAACAACTTTTATGCGCCTTTGGTGTCAGTACAACCAATTTTTAGGTGCCAGAATTCTCCGATTTTAATTAATTGACCTTCATGGTTTATTCATACGCACTGTTTATTGAGGTCCTTATTGTATATTTTTTCTGTGTTGTGTCTTTTGGGTCATGTGATGAGGTTGTGGTGTGGGTGTGATGTATTTTTTTACTTAAAACAAGTATGTAATTTATATATAGAACTTTAGAGAAGCTGCATGGTGTTCTGTCTATCTATCTGGGAGCTTTATAAAAGCTTTAAAAAACAGTTTAGTAGTACTTTAAAAAGTAGTTTACATTTTTCTTGGTCACTGCATAATTGCCTTTGTTGTTTTTCATAGTGTTAGTGCAATACTTCAGTGCTATTCCAGTGTAGCTGGAAATTGTAATAATGAAAAAAAATCCTTCTAAAAGTTTTGATGTGCAAACTTTTACGTGATGCTATATGTTTTATATTGTTACCAAAATTCACCCCTTATTAGCATTTCCTTTTACACACGCTGAGACATGCTGTTATATTTAGTGCATTGTGATAGAAGAGGGGGAAAATAATAATTTAATGAAGAGAGATGATTCTGTATATAGGAGTCAGTGTGTAACGTAGATTTAAGATTTATTCAGTAAACCAGAAACTTGCTCTAACTTTACTAAAGGTAATTAAAGTCTCTACTGAAACGCAAGCTGAACATACCGATGTGGTCATGTACCTCATTAACGTGCTGTGGGCGTAGCTGACTTTTCCCCGACGCTGCATTTTATTTCACAGCTATAAGAGGAGTTTGCGGTAACAGATTAAAACAATGGTCAAAACAATTACTTCTGGTAGGAAACAAACATCAGAACGATGATACACCATCTGTCTGTCACAACTTAGTGTTCTTTTATGATGCTAATTTACTTCCAGAGTAAAGTAAGTTTTTAAAAAAGTGAGTAAGTAAAAAAAGTCTGTGATGGATTAATAAAATACAGAAGTTCACGCATGAACTTAAAAAAAAGTTAGAGTAAATCATAAATCAGCTAGACAATATTATAATATTAAAATCATACATTATTCACACACTTACACAACAGAATATTATGCCTGCTTATGCTTACATCTGATTATTCAGTTCCTTTCCAAAATGTTACTTGATATATTGTGAGACTGAAAAGAGGGTTGAACTCTCTTCACAAGTCTGTATCAACCTAATCGCAAGCAAAATTCATGAGATTTGTCATAAGGTGTGAATTATATACCAGAAGTTTTTATATTTATGAATTACAGAGAAACTCTATCTATCTATGATAATCTCATCTACATGACACGATGGGGAGGTAACCCTCAATAATAAGGATTTGTAATTACAACCAACCTTATTATAATTACAACATTTATACCATGATACTTTACTGATTACTGAATTTGACTGGAGCAGAGCAGACCACAGGGTGTTTTGAAGACAAAGAGAAGGGCTGAACAGCTTCAGACTGTTCTACATGACTGGGCAGAAAGGGAGCATACATTGTAGCTAGCTAGCTAGTTCACGCCAATTTATCCTCCATTTTGTTTTTGTTTTAGATTTGCTCTTGCCTGCACTAGTGTCAGTTTAAAATCTGAAAATAAATGACATGTATAAGATTTAATCAGCTACAGTGTGCATTTCTTAGGCCTTGTGTTATTTGTTTCATGGAATAATCATTTGAGCAGAAAGGCCTGTTTTGGATAGATGGATGGATGGATGGATGGATGGATGGATGGATGGATAGATAGATGGATCATATTCAAACCAAATCTACGCCCATGTCCGAACCCTACGTTAGACTAACTTTTCGACCCTCAATACCAATCATTGTAACTAAACATTTAAGACAATGCTGCTAATACATTACTAGTTGTGAAGTAATGCTAACAATGCTAATTTAAAGCCTTTTAATCTGTTTAGCATAATTTAATCAATAGTTTATGATGTATAAAATAATTCCTGAATATGAGCTAGATATGAAGATATGCTTAAGACTGCTGAAAAGAAAACATGCTTCATTCATTCTTAGTATCTGCCTGGTCATGGTCACAGAGGTTTAAATGAGGACACCAACTAAATGTATTACAGTACATGATAAATTCTGACATCCGAATCTCATTGATGCCACAGCCACCAAAATTGGTCATTCTCTTTGGGTGATAATCTCTCTCCCTCTCTCTCTCTCTCTCTCTCTCTCTCTCTCTCTCTCTCTCTCTCTCTCTCTCTTTGTCTCACTCTGTCTCTCTCTTTTGCCTGTCAATTAGGCATGAAGAAGACAGTGTTATGCCGAATGTCTTCCACTGCTCTAAGACTCCGCATGAGCAGTTTCACTTTTCTTGAAAGCAGTATGTTAGACTTCACCTCCACACTTGGTAGCTGTTGAATGGGAACTAACAAAATTTAAAAAAAAGTATTGCTGATATGTACCAGTACCAAATAGTTACAGTATATGAAAAACCTTACACAGAGAACGACTAAATGTAAAGCCCTGGTGGATTGTGGGTAACCATTGTCAGAGTTGAACTTAAGCTCATGAATTGTTAGCGAACTTAAGCAGCAGGTGTCGAGAGCAAAGCACCGCCACAGCACGACTATCATTACTCAGCTCAGCAGGGTGATTCTCAATGGAGTTAGAGAAATGATCATTTCTTTTTGTGTGGTCTACAGACACTACATGACAAACCACACTGGTACAATCTGTTCTTATCCGGCATGCATAATGTATTGCTCTTACTTCATAATGTTATTCTAGCTTTTTATTTGATTATTCAAATAGTAAATGTTTACAGCACTTTTCTTTCCTCGTGCCTTTTCCACTCATTTGCATTATAGATTTGCTTACAGGGTGTGTATGTGTGTGTGTGTTATGAATCATTTTGAAAATGCCTGCTTGTTTGGAATTATTATTTCAGGCAATTGGTATACCAGTGTAAAGGGCTCCATGGAAGCGTGAGCATGAAATACCACGTCCCATTAGGATGCCTGAGACAGATGAATTTATAAATGTTGCTCAACAGAGAGACCATTAATCATCTGTTTCTTCAGTGAGAGAAGCCCAGCTCATGCATATGAGTGATATATAGACTGCATTCAGCCCACTCTCTGGCAGCATGGTCATGGAGAGAAGCGTGTCTTCACACCTCCCCTGCACACACCAGATTAGATGGATGACTGGCCTCACATGGTGAGCTTTTAGTTAAAACTTTCAATTATCATTAGGATGTCATCATCACAGCATGCAACAAAACACTTACACACTTAGGAGTCTCTTTATGAACCTTTTATTTTTTAAAAGACATTTATATTGATTTATTTGCCTTTAAGACCTTTAAGCAGCTTACAGTTTTAGAGAGTACACAGTGCAATAACTTGAGGTCCAGTCACCTGGTCTGAGGGTCAGCAGGAGCTGTTTCAGGCCTCAAACTTTTCTGATCACTAGTTTTAAAGTTTTAAACTCAAGATTAATAGAAAATTGAATTGTAATCTAACTTGTGTGCCAGTGTACAGTTTTGCTGTGTGTCACGTACACTACATGAAAGGCTTAACCTAAAAAAAAAAAAAAGTGTTAGCCTTATGCCCAGTTCTTCTGGAAAAGTCTCTTGAACCAATTTGACCCTGAAATGGATAAGCAATTACAGACAATTAACAAATCAGTTACAAACACTAAGGCTTAGGGTGAAGAGCTTGTTCATATGAAATCCATTGAAATTTCTCTTCCTTATTAGCATTGTGATGAATTTTGCATGAGTTCTCAATGGGTAAATAGATGTGAGGTTGTTCTGTTCTTATCACTGCCTGCGCTGAGGAAGCAACACAGCGTGATCCTGACCAAACAGTGTGGGTGGAATAGGCTATAGTGATTTTGCACCCTTATGAATCCAAGTGAAAATGTAAAACCTTTTGGATGATAGGGGAAGCGATACCTTCTGGAATCCGGTGGTCCTGCTTCCATAAGAAGAGGAAGCTCAAAGGTTATGATGGTGTGCCAGGGAAGGGTAAAAGATCACATCCCAGTACAAGACTCTTTAGGCCCTTAGATAAGGCCCTTATCCATTCACTTAGCAACAACAGATGGACATTTTAGTATTAGTAGTATTTGCAGTGTGATTTTTTGTAAGAGGTTATGACCTCCAGTCACACAGTGATACTTTAAAGCCTTACAGACAGACCGCCATCAGTGATTTTAAACAACTGAATTGCAATGTTGATTCCTTTATTTTTCCAATTTATTTGTCTAATTTCTGAGGTACTGAGAAATCCATATTCAGAAGAACTGTGTAGTCTAACAGGACAGACAGCTCAAAATAGGATGTGCAAGACTTCACAAAGTGTTCAAGAATACCATGAGAGAGAAACAGGAAGCAAACAATGAGCAACCGATTCTGGTGATTGTGACCTCTGTTGGTAGGCAGAGGTACTACTCTGGGCTGGACACAGCCAGTTACAATATCTTTCCAAGCTGCTGCTCCTGTCACTGTATGTCTGAAGGTGTTTGGAGAAAAGCACTAACTTTGATCGACTTGTGATTGCCTAACGTCATCCTGATTTACAGGAGAGAGGAACAGCGTCCTTCCCAAACTGACAGCTGGGCCAAACATACACTCTGAAGACTCCCTGCCACAGATGGCCATGACACCATGATTTTTCCATGAGATTTCTATATGGATTTACAATAGTTCTGACTTACAATATGTTATACCACAGAAAGCTTGAATAGCTCTTAATCAGGAAGTGAGCCTGTAAAAAGTGATCCATCCACCTTTTCTTTACACCACCTATCCTGCTGGGTAATGGGGAGCCTGGAGCCTATCCCAGAAGATGGGGCACAAGGCAGGCAAGACATGGAAACCAGCACATGTTTGTGATGGGGAAACGGGGTACCTAAAAACAACTCCCAAGGCACAGGGAGAACATGCAAACACCTCACACACATATGGTGGAGGTGGGAATCAAACCCCCAACCCTGGAGGTTTGAGGCAAGCATGTGAACCACCAGACCCCTCATAAAGTGGTTTGCGAGGATAACAAGAATGTTATGGAAACTCTCGCATTTTCATATTAATCTAAACTGGTAGTAAAAGGTGTAAGAGGTAATAAGTGCTATAAATTAGTGCTGTATAAAACTCTACAGGTTGTGCTGTAATAGGAAAATAAAATAAAAGTAACTCCATTTCATGTTGGGTCACAAGTCATGGATTATTTTTCTCTAAAAGCATGCCACCACGTATTTAATCTTTCCATATAAAAAATGCCAACAATGATAACAGTATTGTTAATGATAACATCTACACATGCCTTATGCTCTTCTCACTCAGCGGGAAAATCCTACAAGATGGCCCCTGAGTTTAAGTTACCAAACTGAGGCCCTTATGGAGCACAGTAGAGCCATTAGCAGCCTACTGTTGCCTATGGAACCATGCAATACACATACACACAAGATAGCACACATATACAAGATTAATAATGTAACACTGACTCGTTTGCCTGTTTCCAGACAGCCCTGCCAGTGCCTCGGCACGCTGCCTCTGCGTATGCGCTCAGCTCCAAAATCTCGTCTCTTTTAAACCCGTGATTGAAGGGGAGTTCACAGAAGCTCCCACTGACTTGCAGCTACACAGTCTCGGCAAGGTTTAGCATCTCACTTCACTTCCAAAAGCCAGTGACATGAGGGGATCGGGTTCAAAGCTCTGCTTAAGGGCATTTGCATACATTCCCTGCCTGAGACGAAAGGGTGGAAAGGGTTAAATCTTGGAGGTGCTACATTTTTCGGTGTGATTCGCATTCCCAGGGTGCAAGTGTGTCAAGAAGTTTAGCAGAGCCATAAAAGCAGTCTGAAGTTGCTGCAGAGTGATTAGAAAGTGGCTTGATGAGACTCTGAATCAGTAAGAGACAAAGAATTTGCAAAACAACTTACATGTCTGTTGATTGGACAGAGATAAAAAAAATCAGAGTGTGAAAATAATCAAGTGAAAATAACAAACGACTCTGATATGGTGAAGGGCGAACATACTTATGATTTCAAATTAATGTGCCAACACCAAACAAGAAGCTATTTGAGGTAGTGCACAGGGCTGCGAGTCATCTGAAATTCATGCAGAGAGTCCCATGATTTCTTAAAGGCACAGCGAGAGGCAGCATTCTAAATGTTGCATGGCACTTATTGAGCTCCAACAATTTTTCAAGAACTCAGTAAGAACACTCTGCTCTTCCTTTCATTCCCTGAAACCAGCAACGAGCCAACTCTCCAACCCTGATGAACACCTCTTTTGATGTTTTTTTTTTTTTTCATTTTGATTGTGGATTATTATCCTGCTGTTTCCAGTCATTTGCTGGAGAGTTGGTCATGATCCCTGAAGGTGCTGCTTGAGAATAGATTATTTTCTCAATTCTCTCAGCATTCTGTATATATCTCACCAGCGAATAAAAAAAAAGTTAGTAGTGGGAATGTTTGAGGTTTTGGTGGTGATATGTGAATAGAAAAAAAGAGAATTGAAGTGCTTTTGAAGAGTCCTATAGGTGAGGTTATAGAGATAATTGGAATGTATATACATTCTTTTGTATGTACATGTACTGTACAGTGAGGAGGCTGTGGATGCAGGGGTGTGGTCGCACACCGGGTCTGTGAATGGAGTGCAGGGCCAAGAGAAGTGAGTGGCTCACACACACACACACACACACACACACACACACACACACACACCCAAGGATCACACACCTGTGCTGAATTGTATTAATGACTCTTCACTGTTGCAGTGAGCTGCACCAGTGATAAAAGATGGAGAGAAACGAGTGACAAAGAAGTGGAACGGACAGAGCTGTGTGTGTTACTCCTCTTCCATTTTTTAACTTGCCTCTGCTTTCATTCACAAACCAGTGTTCGACCATTCCCTTGCTTCTACAGAAATATTAAAGGAAAAAAAGCAATGAACCGGTTTGTATGCTATTCTGCCATGATGGATGCTGTCAGTTCTTCTGACAGATCATCTTTACCATATGATGGAAAATGGAAATGGTCTCTTCCAGGATGAGTCCGCCCCATTCTCACCCACAGGGCAGGAGGTCTTACTGAATGGTTTAATGAGGATGAAAGTGTTAAAAATCATGTCAACAAATCATAAATTAATGTATTTAAGAGTTGGGAGCAATGCGTTAGACAGCATTGTCCACCACAACAATCAAATATCTTTACTTTATATTTTATAAATACTTTGAAGGTCAACTAGAACTCTTCTGGTGGCTCACGGTCACCCAACACCTTTCTAAGAACTCTACTAATACTAATATTAATGCTAATATCAATATATACATACAGTATGTGTACATAGCAACTGTTCATAATGAATAAAGTAACATTCACATTTATTTTGTTTATACTAAGCCGTCAAATTAACCCCGTTGTCGAAAAGGTTGTGCGATGTTGGAAAACATGACCCAACCTTGAAGGTTTATGTGAAAAGAAATACATCAATTTATACTTCAATAAAAAGCATTTAATGCTTTATGCTGCTTATGGAGGTAACCCTTATACATAACTATACATAACACTCACTCACTCACTCATTTTCTACCGCTTATCTGTAACTATACATAACATTTCAAACTTATTTACCTTTAAATTTTATATATTAATGAAATGTATGTAGATTTCATTACTCCTGAATTACATGTACTTTTCGTTATTTAAGCGAGGTTGAGGAAGTTCTCAGGAAATTCTGCATAAGTCTATAGTAATGCTGACTTAATCTGTCTGTATGAATAAGACACTAGATCAAACAAAGTTTACTGGAAACAGCGACTGGAGGGACGAATGCATGTGCAAAAATTTTAGGCACCCTGTATGCGCTTGCTTTTTTTTTTTTTTTTTTTTAATACAACTTTTCTCTTAGTTTATTTGATATCGTCTTCTTTGTTGGTGCGTTGGTAAAAAGACGTCTTCAATGGAAAAATCAAATTAACCAAAAAATTACTGTACAAGTGTGACAGAAGAACTGTAGCTCAGGAAAACTTTACAGTCAATGTTCTTCTAAAACTGGATGAAGACTAATGATGAAGCAAATATGATACTATATTTGGTGTACACAATGAGCTTAGATTTATGGAGAAAAAGTTCTACTTTACTGTACAGGTTGCAGAACAGCATAGCAAGCTACCTTTCTTTATTGGAACAAAAACAAGCAGCGACTTATACAGATACATAGAGCTAGACAAGACCTGTACAACCCACAGGTTCCTGCTCACCATTTTTCCCCATTATTCCTGGTCTGACTAACAGTAGCAGCAGCTCCTCCTGAGGCATCTCTGTCATGTTCGCTGGCACTGAGGAGCCATGTCACTTCTCAGAGGCTCTCCTGGATTGTTCAGCTCCTCATCTTATTATGGAGAGCGTGCCTAGCATCCCTATGGAGGAACTTCCTTTCTGTTTCCTGGACTCCTCACTCCCCAAACCCATGAGCGAAGGCGACGACAGGGATGTAGATTGATCAGAAAACAGAGTTGCATGCTGACGTCTGCATATTGAGCTCCTGCTTCACCTCCACTAGCAGGAACCCTGAATTTAACACAGCAACCTCTGATTCAACTCATTTGTCAATCTCATGCTCATGATTTATATCACAAAACACAACATGATTATAAAGGTATATAGTATAATGTAGCATTCAGGTAGCGTACTTCTTCTGACACTCTGCCAAGCGATGCTTTAGCCAAACAATTTGCTTGACATGGAAGGCTTGCTAGTTAACCAGCTGAATACGCTAGATAAAATATACTGATGTTACTAAGTAAAATAAATTCACTGCAATCAGAAATTGCATTTCTTATTCACCAGCAGAATTGTATTTGTGTTTTCTCCTACTTTCTCTTCTCTAACTAAAGTGGCGAAAATATTTTAATAGAAGTTAAAGTACAGCTACACTTTTTAAAATCAAGTCAAATAGGAAAGGAATAAACACATTTAAAGTATCAAATTTTGAAAAAAAAAATAAAAAAAAAAAAACAGATAGTTTAGATACTGGTTGTAAATTAGTGCATTTCTTTTTATTAAGGATCCATGGGAAAAGAAATACATTTAGAAATATAGACCAACTCTATTAGGAAGCTGTTTGATCCCAAAATTTCACCTTAGATCTTTACAAATATATGATTCTGTTGACATTGTATATGTAAATGCAATGAGTAAAAAGTGGCAAGATCAGCCACAGTGGTGTTAAATAAAAGTCTAAATAGGATTCATGCTAATTGCTAATAAACATGTTATAAAGAAAGCATACTTTACAGAGAGAGAGAGAGAGAGAGAGAGAGAGAGAGAGAGAGAGAGAGAGAAAGCAAGTTCATAAACAGGGGATGTCTTTTATATCCAGTATCTGAAGGTATGACAGCATTCAGACATTCTCAATGCTCCAGAATAGCACACTATTCGATGGCCATCTGACTGACAGTTTAAAAAAAATCAGCTCAACATTTCTACTCGCTGTCACACTTTTATTATTTCACAATGGGCTAACAAAACACCCGCTATTTAACACATAAAGATACTTAAACATGAGCTGAACAATAATGTTCTTATTTTGGCTTTGGAAAGCTAAGCATCAGCTTGAGCTCTGCATTAAGAGAATTGTATTTTATATAATATAAAGGCTAAGGTCATGCAGGGAATTGAATAGCTGTACACACCCTTTTAACAGCAGAGTGTGTGAATGTATCAGCCAGTGTAGAGGTACGTGTAGCTGTGGGTTCTAGACATTCAGACCCTGTAATCATCCATAACAACCCCTGGTGAAAAAGTGCTATTGATTTAGAACTGACACAATCACAGGAAACATCTTTTTATATTCAGGACAATAGATCATGGCCTCACGTACATGTATTTGTTGTCCATTTATTCTACGAAAAACTACATAATGGTTACGTACATAAAGGCAGGTATAGAACCCAAGACGAACAAGAAGACGACTCGTCTGTCTCTTTTTTCACCCATAATAGAAATAAAATAGCAAATTGTGGCAAGATAACAAAAAGCAACCCGGAAAGCATGATATCTTTTGTCACTTTTATCATCGTAATATCATTTGAAATGGCTTTTTTAACCCTGTTACTCATTTTCTTTAAAACAAATCTGCTTAATTGTAGTTCAGCATAGTTCATTATCACACCAAATCTGACCTTGCGCTAAAACTTAAAGATAAGAATTTTTGCTGAGCAATATTATTACACTAGAAGATTGTTGGATGAGATGGAATACTGCGGATACTTCAGTTAAATCCAGGCAAAGTTTAGTTCAAATGAAAGGAATTAAAACACATTTTCAGTAAAAAGGGGAATTAAATAGGGTTTGCATCTAGACAGCGTGTAGGACATGAAGCAAATCCTAAAGACAAGACAGAAACATATACTGTACAATGACTCTTAGTAACTCCCAATCATCATAAAGTTATATTAGGGATGTTTACCTTCCTGTGTAACACATTGTAAACTGTGTACACACTTTAATTAATACTTTGTTAACTCTTTTTACCACCACACTGGTGTTCCAGTCTGTTGGCAGAATGGCGATGGACTTACAAGGTGTTTTCAATCAGTATAAACAAATAAATGATTTTCTGGCTGTAAGTCTGATCTGAAATGAGACAAGACTCTGTATAACTGGTGTCTGGATAACATTCCTCCAGAATTTTAGTGATGCTTATGTATAATCACTTAGATTTGTTGATTTGCACTTAGATAGTTGTGGCATTATATATATATTAATGTGTGTGTGTGTGTGTGTGTGTGTGTGTGTGTGTGTGTGTGTGTGTGTGTGTGTGTTTGTAAAAACAAACAAGTACTAGACGTTCCTAGTGCTGAGTGTACCTTTTCATGTGAGATTCATATTAATCACCACTGTGGAGTGAGACATGACAAAGATGTTCAGTCATTTGTTGTCATCTGGGAATAAAAAGCTAAATCAAGCTTTGCTTGTAATTCAGAACATCGGCTCATTATCATAGCAATAGTTGTAATTTGTCTTCGTCTACAGCGGACACCTGCAGGTTTTGGGGCCAAAATATAGCACGATGCTGCCACCACCATGCTTCATCTTATCTTTCAGAATTACGAGTAAAAAATCTTCACTGGTTCACTGGATCGTAGCATATTTTATTACATGGTTTGGGGTGATTTAGCTAGGATGGGATGTTTGTTTTGTGTGAAAAGGCTTTTATCTAGCCTCCCTACCCCACAGTCCAGAAGAATATGTGAAGAGCTTGTTGTCACATGTAAGGAAGAGACTAATATTTCCAAGGTCTTCCTGCAGCTCCTTCATTTTTGCCATAGGGCTCTTTTCATCCTCCCTGTTAAGTTTTCTTCTTGTCACATCAAGATAGATCAGGGCACCAGGATGTCACTATGCTTTTCCCCCCAAACAATGCCTTAATCTAGAGCAATGATGGCCTGCAGTCTTCTCTGTATAGTTTCTGAGAATTTAACCTGAAAAGAAAAGCAGAATGAGCACACAGCCTTCTCAAATGCTATGAAGAGTGGAAAATGTGAATAACTCCTGAAAAAAAAATGTTTAAAAAACAAACTTGTGAATTCTTTTATTATTATTTGCCCCAGGATCTATATGAGAAGTGACAGGCTGAATGGGTGACAGCATTCTTATCTATGATGATTCAATGATGATGATTCAACCTTTTAGGAAAACCTAAATTCATACTACACTTCTCTCTGTTTGTAATCCGTCCATCTCACTGTAGAAGATATCGATTGTTCTGTTTATTTTTGCCTCACGAGCAGATACAGGTCCTGAAGAAGCCACACTCACTTGTACTCATCGACTAGCAGGGTAACTAACTCACATCTAAAATCCAAAATATACTTACATATATATATATATATATATATATATATATATATATATATATATATATATATATATATATATATATATTTATATATATATATATAGGATATATATAATATATATGATATATATAATGATACATTTATATGGAAACAAGGATACAAACAGATGCCAAAGAAGCTACTCTCACATGATAACCCATTGGCTAGCTCGCTTCTGGTGCTTCTGGTTTGCTTCATCATTTAATGAGCGTCCAAATTTGAAGTCAAGTTTAGTTTTATTACTGATGATGTCAGCTAGCTAACACTACTGGAATAAGAGCAAGGAAGTGGAATTTGTCCAGATAATGTACGTCACACAAACTCACAGCAAAAAAGTATACTTTTAAATGTTTTTATACGTTGTTAAACAGAATTGATAGACAATCTTTCAATCATTTTTGAAAGTGAAGCTAAAAATAAAGCATCAAAGATAAACTAGGAAACTAAGTGAAAGTGATATATATTAAATAATGCTAAATTAATACTAAATCACATCGCTTTATGTGCTGCTCCTGCTGAAAAGGTAGTAACATTTTTAACAATTAAAGCAAGATAAAATATGATAGATATGTTTCCTCTTTTAATGTAATACAGTGACCAAAACAAATTTTTATCCAGACTGCCTTACTGTACATTTTATACAACTGAGCAATTGAAGGTTAAGGGCCTTGCTCAGGGGTCCAGCAGTGGCAGCTTGGCTGACCTAGGATTCAAAATTCTTCCCTTAGCACTGACTATGTGTCAAAATATTTTAAGCTAGCAGTTATCAAAACCTAACCTTGACCCAAGCCAGCTTTCCAACTATAGCCAATATCAAACCTCCCCTTTATCTCCAAGATCTTAGAAAAGGTTGTAGCTCAGAAATTATGCTAATAACTACATAGGTATAATATTCCTGAAATGTATCAGTCAAGATTTAGGCCTCATCATAGCACAGAGACAGCGCTGGTTAAATTTGTAAATGACCTGTCACTGGCCTGTGATCAGGGTTGTGTCTCTTTGTGGCTAGTATTACTTGATCTTAGAGCAGCTTTTGATACCACTGACCATGTGCTATTCTACTTGATAGGATAGAACATAATGTTGGTGTTAAAGGGACAGCCCTCTCCGGGATTGGGTCTTATTTGACAGATCAATGTATGTTTGCTGATCTAAATGGTGACCACTATAAACCATCTAAGGTAATGTTCGGTGTTCCGCAAGGTTCTGTATTAGGCCCATTGTTTTTCTCCCTATATATAGGTGCAATAATTCGTAAACATGATATTGGCTTCCACTGTTATGCTGATGGCACGTAAATATATGTTTCAGCTAAGTCAAATGTGAGTCACCAGCTTAATAAGATTGAAGATTGTGTGAAGGACATTAGACAGTGGATGCTTACTAATTTCCTCCTGCTTAACTCTGACAAGACAGAAGTGCTTTTACTAGGTCCAGAAGCATAAACAAGCTCCAGTTAGTGCAGAACGCAGCAGCTAGAGTCCTAACTAGAACCAGAAGATATGAACACACCCCTATCTTTTTCTCATTGCATTGGCTTCCAGTCAAGTTTTGCATTGATTATAAAATACTATTATTAACCTATATAAAGCACTTAACGGTCTCGTGCCACAGTACCTGAGAGATCTTTTGTTTTTTTATGATCCGTCATAGACAGGCCTTTTTTGTGAGAAAGGGGTTTAATCTATTCTCCCTACCCCACAACCCAGAAGATGAAGATATATGAAGAACATTCAGGGAGTGATTAGTTCTTAAGCGATCATCCTGCAGTTCTGTCATTGTTGCTGTAGCTTCTCTACAACTTTTTCCTTGTCAGTTAATTTCACGGTTGTTTCCCATTTTCTTCACATGTAAATGAGTGTAAATGTAAAGATCAGTGCAAAAGTTATATATTATATTGGAAAACTCTGGAAAAAGTAGAGTGACCTCATTATCAGGCCATTGAAAATGTGAGGCATTAAGACATAAGACTTCCTGTGCCTTGGGAGAGAGACTATGCTATAAAGCAGGTGCAGGAATACATTTGGCTACAAAACTTTTTTCCTATTTTCCTATAACGCATTTAGCAAATGTTTAGATCTGATTATATGATTCAGCAAATATGCTTTAAAAAGTAATCATTAAAAGAGGAAGCAATAACAACACCTTGCCTTCTTATTCTCCTTTTTTATTATTATTATTATAAGCGTACATACTGTATTGATTAAATTAAGATCAAAAGAATCTATGTACCGCTTTGTACATATTATGAACCTCAGTATTTCCCACATTATCATTTTAATATTACTTCTCCATATTTAGCAGCACCAAAAACCTAATTAATCTCCGATACTCAAATCATCTTCAACACAGAAACCTTCCTCTAAGTAATAACACAGCCCTCGTTTTTGCTTACTTATGGGAAACCCGCAATCTTCTCACCTAATAAGCTTCCCAAGAATGTTAAAGCTACTGATTTCTTGCACATGTACAGTCTCAATTTTGGTTTATAAAACCAAATTAATTATTAATAGTCTTAGAACTTACAGCTCCTTACAACCCAGGTCTATAAGTTTAAGAGGCTGAAAGACTAATCAATGTTGTTATCCACAATTAACACAGAACCTTGTGAAAAAATGCTTCTCTGCATAATCTCCTATGATGATCTTATTCATACTGCTCTGACGCTAACTCTACTGGCCTTGGTTGGAATAGTACATGCAGGACGCACACTACTTCTACTTCTATATATGAGAACATTATTTATGACTATTCACTTTTGCGGAAGGAAGGACTTGAATATTGTTGGCATATCGCTAGCTTTGGGCCACTAGGCATGAAGAGTTTGAAGAGACTATAATATTTAACTGCAGTCTCCTCAGTGAAAAATCCATCTTATCATAATACGTCCATGCTGTTACAAACCTGCGATCAATATTCTTTTCATTGGCTTAACAAGCAATTTAACCAATTGCTTTTCTTGCCTAAGATATAATTATATACAATTTTCTATGATTGGGGTTTAAATGTAATATGTTTAATTTGAGGGATTCAAAAGTAAGTAAAGCTTAGTCTCCTGGTGGTCCAGTGGCAGGATCCAGCGCTCTCATTCCTGCAGCCTGGGTTTGATTCCTGGACAAGGCGCTAACCCAGCCACAGAAGAGGTAACGCTCAGAGCTGGTCCTGAACCCGGATAAAATGGGAGGGTTGTGTCAGGAAGGACATAAACCTGTTTTGGCAAAACCTGTGCCAAATCTAACATGGCGAGCAGATGATCCACTGTGGCAACCCTGAACAGGGACTAACCAAAAAAACAACAACATACAGTATGTAAGTAAAGCTGAATTCAGCCATGTTGTGTAGAAAGATGACTTGGAGCGACAGCACATGGCACAGCGAGTAAAGTTGACTCTCATGAGTCTGCATTGACTTTCTTTCAGTAACCCTGGCAGTTAAATAACTGGCCCATATTGGCTTCCCTGAATAGCCGCTGGGTTGGTGTGTGTGTTTGGAGACTTCCCATTCAACTCAGGGTTTGTTCCTGCCATGGGCCTATAGTCCAGAGCTACAACTCTGAGCAAGATAAAGCCTTTACTGAAGATAAATAAATGAACAACTTCAGCAATGCAATTTAAAAATTTTAAATTAAATTTCCCTGTGGCACATTCTCTAAAAGTGTGTGTATCTGTGTTTTTTGGTTAGTTGGACCTTGGAATGGTCAATAACATTTACTTCCTAAAGATCTAAAGATGGCTAGACGTCCTTCGCTTGTCTTTTCTGCTTGTTCGACTTCAGTGAAAAAAGAAAGAAATGTATGGCGAATTTATATTCCTACCAACAGATGTGCTGGCACCAAAACATTTCCGTTCCTTTTTGAGCAAACACCAGTTGTAATCTCTGTAATTTAAATGTTTTATATTTTTAGTTATGTTTTAATCTCTTCAAATAAAGTCTATCTAGTTATTTTTCTTTCAGAGTGAGAGTCTCACAAAGCAGTGTGGGTTTCTCCAGCTGGATCTTTTTTCCCTGGCAAACTTATCTCTTTCAGTTTCAATTTACACCACTGCTACAAAAGGAACAAAGATGCCTCAGAGTGCTTATTTCCTCGGCTTTTTCGCGTGCTCCCTATTTAAATCAATCATTTACAAGTTCTTTTTTCATTATAGATATTCAGCACAGTAATACAAATACACAATTCTACACACACACACACACACACACACACACAAACTTTAAAAAATATAACAGAAGTAACAATAAGATTTAGGAAAAAAATATTCAGATCTACATTGTTTTAATGTATTAGAAAGCCTTAAACAGGGAAGAACAAAGGGAAGAATTATAGTTTATACTATAAAATTTATAGTCAATATATCACTCACTCACTCACTCACTCATTTTCAACCGCTTATCCGAACTACCTCGGGTCACGGGGAGCCTGTGCCTATCTCAGGCGTCATCGGGCATCAAGGCAGGATACACTGAGTGCCAACCGATCGCAGAGCACACACACTCTCATTCACTCATGCAATCACACACTACGGATAATTTTCCAGAGATGCCAATCAACCTACCATGCATGTCTTTGGACCGGGGGAGGAAACCGGAGTACCCGGAGGAAACCCCCGAGGCACGGGGAGAACATGCAAACTCCACACACACAAGGTGGAGGTGGGAATCGAACCCCCAACCCTGGAGGTGTGAGGCGAACGTGCTAACCACTAAGCCACCGTGCCCCCCTCATAAACATCAATAGTTTTGAAAAACTTTGCTTCCTTGTAAATTTGTTGATTTTTTTCCACTCATAACTTGATTAAATTTGATTTTTTTTTTTTTTATTACATTTTATTAAAAAACAACAAGAAACGAATTGTACTTTAATTAAAAAATGTGATGTAATAAAGGTAAAAGGCAAATATTAACCATATATGCTGTTTATATTGCTTGTAATTGGGATGAAGTAAACATCTGTAGAGTATTTTAACATAAAATTTTTGATTGTGTTGAATTAAAAACCCAAAAATGCAGCGGGTCCAACAGACCCATGAACACTGGCTGAGTAACAAAAATACGAACAACATACAAGGGTTAATAAACAAACCCATTCACAAAATACTGGCTGCAAGGTTTCAGGAGCCACATCTCATTCTGCTATATCTAGCTTCATTCTGATATCAGCTGCTGCTTGTTTGGAATAAAATCCCTACCACTAGGATTCAAAAACATTACAGAAACACTGCCATAGCATCATGCTGCAAAATCTCACCATATAAAATCTTATCTATACAAAGAAAAAAGAACCAGTCCGCAACCACTAACCAGTCCTCACTAACGGCACCACCTCCAAATACTTTCACTCAAAAAAAAAAAACGTGTCTATATTATGTTAAAAGAAGCATAAAAAAGACTATAGTGCAATAAGAGCAAAGTGAAAAGGACAAGTATACACAATATGAAATCCCGCTGCTTGCTTATATCCTCAAGATAAATATTTGACACAGCTTTCAGGTAACATTGTGAGTCTGGTCCCACAAAGTAAAAAATTCTTAATTGCAGTATAGCATCAACTACTGCTGTTTATTCGATCAGCGTCCATGGATAAATGGATGGATGGATGGATGGATGGATGGATGGATGGATGGATGAATGGATGGATGGATAGATGGATGGATGGATGAATGGTGAATGGATAGATAGATAGATAGATAGATAGATAGATAGATAGATAGATAGATAGATAGATAGATAGATAGATAAAGAGGGAGGGAGGGAGGCAGGCAGGCATGGATGGATGGATGGGTGGATGGATGGATAGATGGATGGATGGATGAATGGTGAATGGATAGAGAGATAGATAGATAGATAGATAGATAGATAGATAGATAGATAGATAGATAGATAGATAGATAGATAGATAGATAAAGAGGGAGGGAGGGAGGCAGGCAGGCATGGATGGATGGATGGGTGGATGGATGGATAGATGGATGGATGGATGAATGGTGAATGGATAGATAGATAGATAGATAGATAGATAGATAGATAGATAGATAGATAGATAGATAGATAGATAGATAGATAGATAAAGAGGGAGGGAGGAAGGCAGGCAGGCATGGATGGATGGATGGATGGATGGATGGATGGATGGGTGGATGAATGGATGGATGGATTGGAGGGATGGAGGGGATGGGAGGGAGGGAGGCATGGATGGGTGGATGGATGGATGTATGGATAGATGGATGGATTGGAGAGATGGATGGATGGAGGGAGGCAGGCAGGCATGGATGGGTGGATGAGTGGATGGAAGGATGGGTGGAGGGATAGAGGAATGGATTGATGGATAGGAGGGATGTATAGATGGATGGAGGGAGGGAGGGAGACAAGCAGGCATAGATAGATGGATGGATGAATGGGATGGATGCATGAATGGGAGGGAGGGAGGGAGGGATGGATGATGGATTTAAGGATGGATTTATGGATGAATGGATGGATGGATGGATGGATGGATGGATTTGGACAAACACTTCTAAGGGGGTTTCAAGTATACTCAGGATGAACCTGGACTGAGCACAGTACAGTCTTTATGATTACAGCAGCAGTTCTTACCTACAAGTCTACAGCATTTGGTGAATATCATGGGAATAAACTGTTTATGGGACATGAAAAAGTTCCATGTGAGCTCATGTACAGCAGCAGAAGGTGAGTCACAAGTGCAGAAAGCTTCCCAGGATAAATCAGGTAGAGATAAAGTAGACAATATCTCACATTCATATGAACAAGATAATAAGCACATTAAATCCAATCTGGGAAAATAGTTATTTCTTTTGTCATTCTGTGTATAGCCATAATGTTCAAATGCAATATTTGCATATTTGTGTCAAGCCATAGCCAAGCAGCTAACAGCAGGCCTGGGATGCTGAGACTTAGTCCAGGCATGAACTAACACACACACACAGACACACACACACACACACACACACTCTTAGGAATTGGAGCACTGAGCATTACTCGGCCAAGAGAGTCTCACCAATTAACATCCAGCTGTTGGTCAGCCGCAAACCGGCAGAACTGCGGAGACGTACAGTAGGTGCAGATGCATGTGAGCCAGTGAGCTGCTGTTCCCAAAAGAGGAACTTTTCAAATGCAAACATTCATCTTCAGCCCTGCTCTGTGTGTATTTCTAGTGTATCTGCACAATATTTTAAAGAGTTGTATGTAATGTAAATTACTGTTCTGTATCCCGTATGCAATCAAAGCAATGGTTTGTGTGGTTGTGTAAGTTTATTACACTAGAATATAAAGTATTTATCACTATCTTCAGATTGTATTGATGTGGGACCAGTAACAGTTTTTGCCTGTTACTACTAATGAGTAAATTATTTGGATGGCTTTAGGGTTCGTCTAAGCCATTTGGGGTTTGTAATAAAAAAAAAAATAATGAAAATATGATGTTCATAGCCCATCCTCTCATAATCCTATCTAAAATTTATAAATATCAAGAGACCATGTTGTGTAGGCACCACAACTCTGACCAGGATAATGAGGATACTAAAGATGACTGAATGACAGTGTAAGGCAATGTAGGCTTGCAATGTTGGAGGCACCGATACAGTAAAAAAACAAGGATGGAAAAAATGTTTTTTTTTTTTTTTTACAGTCTTTAACTGTCTTGTCTTTAACCCCACCGCCAGCTCGCTGCAGCACCCTGGGTTCAATTCCCAGGCAGGGAACCAACCCAGTCACTGATGGGTTAACTCTCAGCGGTGGCCCTAAGCCTAGATAAAATGAGAGGGTTGTGTCAGGAAGGCGTGCCAACTGGATGATTGGTCAATTGGATGATCTTCTGTTGCAACCCCAAACAGGAAGCAGCCAAAGGACTACAACAACAACTGTTTTATTTCTGTGATGCTGTGCCAAATGTAGCCTCAGATTCTCCAATATTTCCTTTTCTTGGCTGATTGGAGTGGAACCTCATGTGCTCTTCTGCTGTTATAAGAATCTGACTAAAGGTTTGTGTGTTCTGAGATGTTTTCCTGCTTACCACAGTTGGAGAGTGGCCTTCTTGTCGACTCAAAGCAGTCTGGCCATCAGACCTATGAGAAAAATGTATTTAACAGTATAATCTTTGCCTCATTTTCCGGACCTACTTCATCAATCCTGACATTCTACCCCTGGTTGGAGTCTCGTTGCGAGGCGGTCACACTGTGGAGGAATGATCTGCATGGTCAGCCAGTGACTCATGGGATTGCTGTGGATGAGGGGCCACCCGGAGTCTCTCATACCTTCTTTGAACCATTGTTGCATCAGTCAGCTGTACGGTCTGGTTTTTACCAGCAATCATTTGAAGACTTTGGCAGCAAGGAATTAGTGTTGGGTCCATGGTGATCTCAGAGTTTGCGCTGACCCATTAGTTCCTCAGGAGCTCTCTGTTGCACTACTATAAACTGTTACAGAAAAGACATTATTTACATTTATATTATTTCCTGTCCAGTGTCACCCAATTAAGGATGAGGTTCCTTTCTGAGTCTGGTTCCTCACAAAGTTTGTTCCTTATATCATCTCAGGGAGTTTTTCCTTGCCACAACATGTCCGGCTTAATCATTAGGGATCGGGATACATGTTAAAGATCGATAGTAACTTCATTTTAAACTTTATTTTTTTTCATGTTTCTATACTTCTGTAAAGCTGCTTTGAGACAATGTAAGTTATTAAAAGTGCTTGACAAATAATTAGAATTTAATTTAATAAGACACAAATCTTTTGACCTCCTGTAAAAACAGGACAAATCTATAAAATAGTATATTTGTAATGATGAACGTTAATATTGAACTGCAAAACTGACTAAAAATGAAATTAAGATACGGTACCTATGATCTTTCCATGTTTATTATTTCCCATTAATTAATTAGCAATTAGTAAATGGCCAATTTGAATGTATACAAATGTTTGCTCTCTTACTTTTGCACAGTGCTGCATGTACTGCAAGTTGGTCCAAAAAGATTCACTGATATTTTCATAGGTTTGGTTCACAAGCCATTTTAGTTTAGTTAGTGTTTAGTTGTTTAGATCAATCTAGCGGCAGTGACTAAAGAGAAATAAATATATTTACAGTGTAATACAGTGACAATAAGGCAAAATTTCAGCTATTTTCATATGGCTCTGTGTGCCATAAAGATGTGTTTATTCTCTGAATTCTCTGAATCCTTATCTGTAAAAGGCAATTTACTGGCACTGTCAAAAAAAACCATTAAGAGCTCAAATGATCACACAGAGTACACTGTATACTTGAGAAACACAGAGGAAAAAGCAACAAAGAAATCTATTTCACATGAAGCCCAAAACATACACATATTCAGTTTGCTTTGTCAGATTGAAGTGTTTTCCTATTAAACCTCTGAATCTTTCTCTGTATTTGCGACTTTATTTCCCAATGCCCATAATTCAACTCTGCTTTAAAACACAGCTGAAATTAGAACTAGAACACAAGAAATTAGTGCGAGACCCTATAACATTAAGGCTATAACAGGAACAGTATGGCAGGTTATGACTATGCATTTACTTACATGTTGCATTATGAGCAAATAGATGTAAATTGTCCTGTATGACCATGGCAGCAAATCTTATCTGATCTATTATGATTAGTTAGTTTTATTAGATTAATAAGATTTTATTATGTCGTTTTTCCAGCTTCTCCCTGTTCAGGGTTGCCACAGCAGATTACGTTGTTATATGTTTGACAAATCAAATATGTCAAACATATTTGATTTTGGAGCAGGTTTTTTTTTTTTTTTTTTTTTTTTTTTTTTAAACCAGATGCCGTTCCTGACACAACCCTCCCATTTTATTTTATCCAGGCCTGGGACATGTACTGAGAGTCAGCTATTTGGTGGCTGGGCTTGCTCCATACCCGGATATCAAACCCAGGCAATAAAGAGAGTGGAATCCTGCCCCTGGATCACCAGGAGACTCTTAATATTGTAGAAATAAATACAGTAGGTAAAATTCTCAAAAACAGCTTCCTGACAATCGCTTCAATGCCGAGATGATGCGTGTATTTATGACAGGTCGGTGATGACTCGAATGAAAAATCCATAGATAGCCCATTCTGCACAAGAGGGGTTGCCCTTGATAAATAGATCTCTTGAAACTTTAACTATTAGTGTAGACCCAAGTATTCCTGAACCAAGGCTGTGGGAATTGTGCATGGTCAAAGCGGATTTTGGATAAATGGTGCAGCCAGAAGCAAGACCCCAGACGCAGGGCTTATGAGTGCACTCCAGGCATGCATCTCTGCTCCCTGAACCATTTAGAGCTCATATCAAATACAGCTATTCCACACACCAGCCAAGAGGGAACTTGTTTTATCTAAGGGCAATGAGGCAGGGACTTTTGCCCTCCTTTAGGGTCTATCTGTGTATATGTCTGCATTTATTTATCTGACAATTTTTTTTCATACAAACTGATTTAGAAAAAAGGCAGCCCTCAATCATCTATCTAAACATTTGAAGATTAAAGGTCTTGCTTAAAAGATCAACAATGCTGTTATGCTATACCCTAGGTAGTGTGCATAAGTAGTGAAATGGAATGATTTAGGATTCAATCTAATTGTTTGCTGATGAGGCATAAATAAAATGTATTCCTTCTTGAAGACATTGAAAACGATAGCAAACGCTGTTTCAATATTCAATATTTCAAAGTTATCTCCATTTAGATCTATGTGAAAGAGCAAATAGGATTAAAAGAATAATTTGGGATTAAAATCACGCCTTTAATTTAAGTCACGGTTCCTATGGCACATCTCTTCTACCATCAGTTGTGAGTTTCATTATATTCTGTTCGGTCGGTGCTCTTGTGTATTTCATGTTTGTCAAGTCCATGTTCATGGTACTGTATGTTCCCCTAGTCTTTATTTCAGTGTAAATAAAATACTCAACTCTTGTGTATATCTCCAACCAATTCGTGACAGTAATCCATCTGTCCATCCATTTCCTTTGGGGCTTATCCTAAACTGTGTAACAAGGAGCATGGAGTCTATCCCAGGGGACTAGGGGAACAAGCCAGTGGACAACTGGCTATTGCAGAAGGTGGCAACCAATTTCAGGAGACAGTGACACACACAGACAGACACGTTCACACACTATAGACAATTTAGAGATGTAAATCAGACTACAAGGCATGACCTTGGACTGGAAATGGAAACCGGAGTCGCCGGAGGAAACCCCTAAAGCACAGGAAGAACTCCTCACTCACAGAGCAGAGGTGGGAATCAAACCCCCACCCATGAAGGTGTGTGACAAACATACTAACTACTAAACTACTGTGCCCCTGTGATAGCAAATCCCTCATGTAAACCCCAAAAGTACTAGTCCGAAGAGTTCTAGACACCTTGCTAACCACACTGGTTTCTTTTTGCTTTTTTTCTATACAGTATTTATTCTGAATTACCTGTGGGGTATTTGTGGTCCTCTGTGTGTGTGGGTAACTTGTCAACTTGTCATGCAGTCATTTGGCACGCCATCATGAGTGTTTGTAAATTAGCCCATCGGGGCTTTCAAAGCAGACAAAATGAGATTTTCTGATGAACATTCCCTCGTAAATGAGCACACCTGGTATGGCATGGAGAATGTTTCTGCCCATGTGTGACAGAAGCGTTTGAATGGATTGGGTAATTGAATAACTGCTCAGATGTTATTTTGTCAAGCTTCTGGAGGAACTTTTTTTTTTTTTTTTTGGAATGATCATTTTGGTTGAAATTTGTTGCCTTGTACAGGGCATTTTAGAAAATTAAAATGGAAATTTTCCAGCAAAAAAAAACAAACCCCAAAATAAAACCCTACAATAGAAGCATACAAAATTTGTTTGTGCAAACTGAAATCGTCCCTTAAAATTGTAGAGCCAATTCCTGTCTTCTGTCCTCTTTTGATCACAGTTTTTTTTTCCATTTCACCTAGCGCAGATCAATAAACATCTCTCCAAATACAATGACAAATGACTCATGGAATTTAAAAAGCATGAAGATAAATGGACAAGGTTTCCATTCATGACTGTCAACAGAACCAGCTTGACAGGTTGAAAAGAAATACACAGAATATGACTGACATCTTCCAACCAAAAGGGAGGTCTGGCTCTTTCACACTTGTCTGGACCAGAGACCAAAGCTTTATATTCATGGCTATTTTTATATAAAAGTCCAAAGAATACTTTAAAAACCCATTTAATAAGTGGGTTTTTACAGGTAACCTCTATTTGATTTCATGCACAAGCCTCTTGAATCCAATTTAGAACAACTTCAACTTCTCTTATCCAAAATGTCTATTATTTACTTTAATGCTCAACTAAAATGTACCCAGTTAAACCAACTGATGATGTCATATGAGAAATAATTGTTCTAACATTTTTCCAAGGTCAAACCTTGTTTAATAAAGATAGATTTTTTTAATCTCAATTCCATCTAACCTTGCAGTGAGCAAAATACAAAAATGCTTGCCATCTATAGAGAGCTTTAAAAGCTCTTCTTATTAAATAAATTCTTATACAAATGACTAAATTCTAGATATTCTTTTTTCACTTTTTAAAACTAAAGGTAACAGCACATATTTGCATTTATGCTTTAAAACTGCACAAAAAATTACAGATATTATCAGAAAAAGGGATTTATTAAGAAAATAACAAAACAATGTATTTGACAATCACCAAAACACAAGGAACAGGTGTGCAAAGGCGGGAACAGATTAAGGAAGGGGCGAGGTTAACACATGTGATATACAAACCAAAAACGTCCCCCTGGTGTTCAGACAGGGAACAGTCTAAATCGTCCATGACACGGCAGACACTTATTTCCAGGGATTTCAGTACAGCGTAATAGATATTGCGTCATCAGGTAGGCGTGGCCTATTTGATAATCTAACCCTAACCCTAACCCTAACCATAACCGTAGTTTTTGGTTGTTTATTTTTTTTCTAAAATAAATCAACCTGTATGACTGTTTTGTCCTTCGTAGTATTTTGTTTTTATTTTTAAAGAAGACCTCTGGAAACACGCCCACTTTACGTCGTGGTAACGTCGTGCTAACGAAACCCCTGGAATTTAGTGCCTGCCTCCATAACACGTCCATGACACTTCATAACAGTTACTGATTGAAAAGCTGTGAGCTCAAATCTCAGGACCACTAAGCTGCCTCTGCCCGGGCTCTTGAGCAAGGCCCCTAACCTTCAACTGCTCAGTTGTATAAAAACTTAGATCAAAAATACGTCGCACTGGATAAAGGTGTCAGTCAAATTTCATAAAATGTAAAGTAATTATTATATTGTTTTTATATGCTGCAAATTTTTACATTTGTATACTTCTTGTCAAATGTGCAACTAATTCCATTTTCTTTTCTTTATCTTATATTCACTTGTAGAACGGACATTATTAATAATCACACTCATGATGATAGTCTGTTTCCTCTAAAGCTTTCTCCCTCAGATCACTGTCACCTCTGGCGCACTCATAAGGGATAAATATAAATTTAAAATTTCAATTTTATTCTGAATTTTGATCATTTCATTCATTTTCTACCGCTTATCTGAACTATTCTCGGGTCACAGGGAGCCTGTGCCTATCTCAGGCATCATCGGGCATCAAGGCAGGATACACCCTGGAGAGTGCCAACCCATCACAGGGCACACACTCTCATTCACTCACGCAATCACACACTACAGACAATTTTCCAGAGATGCCAATCAACCTACCATGCATGTCTTTGGACCGGGGAGGAAACCGGAGTACCCGGAGGAAACCCCCGAGGCACGGGGAGAACATGCAAACTCCACACACACAAGGCGGAGGCGGGCATCGAACCCCCAACCCTGGAGGTGTGAGGCCAACGTGCTAACCACTAAGCCACCGTGCCCTCAAAGATGAGCAACAGGCCACGTAATAACAACTTTAGTTCTAAAATGGCTCCTAAATAGTCCTATCCTAATCCTAAATAATACTTTCTAAATACAGCATCATTTCTGTCCTCACTCTGGCAGTGGACTTAAACGTGGAAAACTTGTAAGGATTTGCACCAATTACAGTAAAAGGTCAAATCATTTCTATCCTGAGTCAGAGCGAGTCATTTCCTGCTGAAGTTCCTGCCAGTCTCGGGTGTTATCTCTGACTTCAGCTTCTAAAGATGTTCTATCATTAATCTAACCACCACAATCTGTGACTGAATGATCTCTCACAGCTCCCACATCTGGAGCAGGGGTTACAGAGATACCTTTAAATCTGCATCTGTGTATAGTTATGTAGAACATTAGTCATCTCAGTGAGTAGTAAAGAGTTTAATACGAACAGCATTCTACATCCACTGCACTTGGAAAAGCTTAGAATTCTTAAGGGTGAAGGGTCAACTGGATGATTGTAAACTCTGGGTAAACAAAATCCTGGGATATTGTTGTTTGAGGTTTCACACTGCTCGTATTTTACCCAGGGTTAACAACCAATCCTTACTCTTTATAATCTGACATTTCACAGTGTGCATTCCTAAACCTTGGATTATTTAAAAAAAAAAATTGTAGGCCAGAAATATATTTAACATATTCGCTTCATAGGACATGAAGTTCAAAGGTTTTTTCTTAAAAAAAAAAAAAAAAAAAAAAAAGATTATTTATAACAATGATCCTCATTAAAAAGCTTAAAGTAAAATGGAAATAATATTTAGCTTTTTGAATATTTATTTCAATTGGTCATCAATGCATTATAGTTTTTAATATTTGGTACAAGTTGTTAAGGCTCTGAGTTACTGATCGGCAGATTGGGGTTCAAGCCCTAACACTGCCAAGCTGCCACTGTTAGACCTTATGCAAGGCTCCTAGCCCTAATTGCTCCAGGGATGCAGTATCATGACCCCAACTTGCAACGTCAGGATATGTATAGAAAGGATTTCACTGTGCTGTAATGTATGTGACAAAATAAAGGCATCTTCTTGTATTCAAATGTTTTTGCTCACTGACAAAACGTGAATATTATAATATTATAGCATATTCATTTGGTGAATTTTATTAATGATGATATGAAAAAAATAAATCTTGCTTCTTAGACTTCTTAGATCGTACTGTAGACCCACACAGAAGACGGCGGTGTTAAGCTGCTATAGCGCTACTCAGATACAGACATTCAGTATGGCAGCATATTTCCATTCACTGCAAATCTGTGAAATATCCCAATTGCTCCATTGGTTCGAATCCGTTAGAGAAACAGTTTCACCTTCACCCATATGATATTCACTGTGCCTGGTGTCTTTGAAACGGAGCCCTTTTGATATGTGCAAGGCGCATATAGGGCATCTCTCCAGCTGGCTCTCTGGCCAAGGAAGACAAATACACCAGCACCTGGGCAGCAGGCCTAATCCATCTCCTCCAGCCTAAAGAGGAAGAAAAAAGAAATTGGTGGGTTGGGTTGGGGGTGGGGGGGGGGTAGGATGAGAGGAAAGAGAATTGAAAGTGAGCAAACCTCTGTGGTAAGGGCAAGAGTGAAACAGATGGCACATCTGAGTGGAAGAAATGAGCAAAATACAGCAGGGTTGGAAAAAGAAGGGGATAAAGCTTGAAGATCAAACGCAAGCTGATGTGAATAAGGTGAAGGGGTAAAAAACAAAACAAGGAAGCATAAAATTAACCATAGAAACCTTAACGCTTAATACCCACTGGTGCAGATCTGCTTACTGAAGAGTGGAATTTATAGTAGCGTACAGTATATAGTTATAGCTGCTAGTAGACGGTTGCAGATGTTATAACTACTGTATCGTTACACTGTACACCGTATGCACTGTATGCTCTGCAGGTCAGTCAATAGACTCATAATACACCGCACTCAACACATCATGCTTTTCCACTGTGCAGATTATAGGCTGCTGCTTTGAAATCTTTCAAAACATAGTGAATTACAGCTTCAACTATATAGGAAAATATATTTAACTAGGTTTACAATATCGGCTTTTTATGCCCAACGTCGCCACCTTTCCTCTTTATTTTTCCACTTTCTTTTTACCACAGTGGTCTTGAAAATGTCAAATGATCTCTAAGCAGAAATATACCAAGTATTCCACTGAAAAGCTCTGATTCTGTTTAGATTTAAACTGCATTTTAAATGTTGTTTTTCTATCAGGAAATCTTGGTAAAGGAATTTATTTCCACGCAGAAATCTAAAATACTTACAATGAATACAAAGCCTTAGCCTGATAATATTCCTTCGACTCTTATTTCCCCAAGTGCAATAATTTCTCCAGCTCTCCAGAAAACTTTAATATATTTTACACCAGCAGACTCCTTCTC